>NC_030429.2:23107585-23260085 GCF_001660625.3 Ictalurus punctatus | reverse complement strand
AAACAATAGCTGTATGTCACTGACTGTAGCTTTCTAAAAAATTAAACAGCACGACTTCTGTAGCGGATCATCTCTTACAGTTTATCCAATCGCATGCACTTATGAAAATTACTTAGCTGAAGGCAGCTCATTGGACCAGCGAATAGTTACAGGGCCAGAGACATTAAAGAGGAGAGTTTACACAGATTCTCTCTCTAATGTGATTAGTGAACTGATGATGGCTTATTAGAAAAATAAAATAAAAAGTTGATGCTGAAAACAGAATGTTTAAAGATGAATGGACAGAGAAGACGTATCTCATCTGTTAAGAGTCCCTGATATCAAGTGGTAATGAGAAGCACAAACACAACCTTTTAAAAATGTCTTATTTATAGCTATGAACTAATCATTATAAAGTAAATGTTGTCATCCTTCAGTCATGTTAGTTGCTTATCATGAACTTCGGAATCAAGGAATTTTACCTGACCGTTACAAATTGAATTGCTGAATAGACTTTAGCCGTGGTGTCTGAGTGCAAAAAAAAAATCCATTTTATTGTTTATGTAATTTAAAAAAACTTCAGAAAATTAGGAAAATGAGATACGGCTGCGTCCTAGAACAAGGCGCCGATCCAGAAAATAAGGCAAAATCAACAGAAAAATAATTGAAAAGAACCACTCACTGAAAGACGTCGCAGCTCTTTCTCAAAGTATTCTCAGTCAAATAGCTGGAATACAATTTATAAGAGAATATTTATCACATTCTGAAACATTTTTAGAACTTCTGATATCTCACCCTGCATGATTAGATCCGTTTTGCTACTAAAGAAAACCTGTGAAGAAGTAGATGTCAGTGAAACTGGAACGATGAAGGTTGGAAAAACAGTGCTTTGGCTTTTTCCACGCTTGTCGGAGTTATCCTGTCAGGTTGAACAAGACTGGCCATTCTCCTCTGACATCTCTCATTAACAAGGTATTTCAGACTGCAGAGCTGGGTGTTTTTTGTTTTTCTCACCATGCTGTGTAAACTCTAGACTCTGTTTGCCTGAAAATCCCAGGAGACCAGCAGTTTCTGAAACACATAAACCAGCCCACCTGGCACCAACATCCATGCCGTGATCAAAGTCACAGAGACCAGATATTTACTTCATTCTGATGTTTGACGCAAACATTAACTGAGGCTCTTGACCTGCATCTGCATGTTTTTTTTTTGCATTGCACTGCTGCCACATGATTGGCTGATCGTATAAATGCATAGGAATACAGGTGTTCCTAATAAAATGGACAGTTATATATATATATATATATATATATATATATATATATATATATATATATATATATATATATATATATATATATGATCAGATTGTAGCCCATGATGAGTGTGTGTATTGAGAAGACCTGTTAAGTTAATAATGTGTGTACAGCACTGTGTGGAATAGCAGAAGTGCTGCAGAGTTCACAGTACTCTCTCCTTTCTGAGGAAATCGATTGCGTCGAAGATAAAATGTCACACCTGAGAGCAACATTCGGTTTCCTTTTTCAGCCTGCGTGTGCACTTTTGCAGCTTCACTGTCTGGGTCCAAGAAGTTCTTCATCTTGACTGGAGATACTCTATTATGGGAGATGTTAAGATTGGAGATCATTTACATTCAGACTAGAAAAAGAAAGAGAGAGAGAGAGAGAGAGAGAGAGAGAGAGAGAGAGAGAGAGAGAGACTGCAGGAGTTGGCATGGAGAAGAAGTGAAAACGGAGAGTGTGAGGAGCGAGAGACGAGGACGTAAGACACCTTCAGTCTGCAGTATGGTGCTGAGGGAGGAGGAAAACAGAGGAGGTCGGAGACAAGAGAAGGAGGGAGTGGTAGTAAAACTAAAGGAGGGACTGATGGACGAAGAACGTGAGGGAGGGATCGGACGTCCCCTGAGTGACCCAGTGAACAGCAGACAGGCAAACAGGCCAAGTTTTCCTCTCAGTCCACACACACACACACACACACACACACACACACACACACACACACACACACACACACACACACAATGCCTGGCGTCAATACTGGCTGTGTGTCTGTCGGAATAATGCAGTTTCTCCTCCAAGTAACATGCTGCCATGTTCTCCAGAGCTGATCAGAGACCTGCTTTGTAACACACTGTAATTTAGTATGCAGTCATGTTCCTGTAGATAGAAACCTAATCTGTAGCATGAAGGCACATGCATACACACACACACACGCACACACACACACACACACACACCAGTGTAGTGGTAACGGTGACATTTTAGACCTTATTATACGTTAATAGGACACAGTTGAAATGAAACCCTGATCGCAGGCAATTTTCGTTTTTTTTTTTTTTTTTTTTTTTTTGAATCAGCAAATCCCTCACACCAGCGAATAATCATTTATACTAGCAGGTGATAAAGTATTCCTTTTGTGTGTATATGCCCTTCAAGGAGTCTGCGGGCAAATACCATTTGAATTGAACTGATTTTTATCATTCACTCATCTTCAGTATCTGTGTTATACTGGTCATGGAGGATATCCATCATCACATCACACACACGTAGTGGCAATTTAGTACACACCGTTATGTTTGGGAGGAAACCTGGGAGAACCAGGAGGAAGCCTACACAGACACATGGTGAGCATGGAACTCTGCACGGACAGTATCCCGAACTGGGCGGAACCTGGAGCGGTGAGGCAGCGATGCTATCCGCTGCACCGCCGTGCCCCACGGTAGATTTTTATATCTCATTTTTCATTTCAAAGAGACAAATTGAGATGATTGGCAAAAAAAAGAGATGATTGGCAGTTGTAAATTCCCTGCTACTCTAATAACGTCAGTCCCCCCATGCACTTACTGCTCATTCAAAAGTGCTTGGATCATAGGTCACACCCACAAGCAACAATCAAGCAGTCAGAACACGGCCTGAAAAGACATCAACGACCTCCGAATGTGAACGCAAAATAAATCAATAGTTCTTAGGCCTGATTTACCCAGTGTGTATGCAGTTACAGCTGACCCAACATTTTCCAACATGTTTAAAATCATTGGCAATGGACACAGCGTAACAAGAGTCTTGTGTTGGGCTAAAAGGCACAGTTCTTGACTGGTTTAAATCATATTTGTCAGATAGAATGTTCTCGGTCAGGCTAGGAATTTATACATCATCGGCTGCCCACCTCACTTGCGGCCTTCCTCAGGGCTCGATTCTGGCTCCTTGTCTCTTCCTTGTACATGCTAAGGTTGGGTTCCATTCTCAGAAGGCATGGGGTTTCTTTCCACTTTTATGCAGATGATACACAGATTTATATACCGTTAAAAAAGAACGATCCCTCGGCTATTAATTCTTCACTCACGTGTTTGGATGAGGTAAAAATATGGCTAGCGTCAAACTTTTTGTCCTTAAATGCGGATAAAACAGAGGTGATCATTTTTGAGGCCTACTGATAATCCTGCACCTCATGATATTAATCTGGGAAGTCTGGCTCTCTTTAATTCTCCTGGGTATTCTTCTAGACGCGTATTTAAAATTTGACAAACACTTATCATCTGTTGTCGGATCTAGTCTTTAAATTAAAACTTCGTCTTCTATCAAAAATGAAGCACGCTCTAACCAAAAAATCATTAGAGATGGCTGTCCACGCATTCATCACGTCTCACCTGGACTACTACAACTCCCTATACTATGGGATGTCAAAGTCACAGATTGTCCGGCTACAATTAGTCTAAAATGTTGCGATTTTTATCGAAACACTGACCACATCACTCCCATCCTGAGGGCTCTCCATTGGTTGCCGGTCAAATTCAGAATCTTTTATTAGTTTACAAATCTGTACACAATCAAGCTCCCAAGTGTCTAACTGTAGCCGGGCCCAGATTATGTAATTGTTTACCATTAGAAATTAGAGTGGCGCCCAACCTACAGATTTATTAAATCATCTTCTTAAATCTTATCATTTTTCTTTGGCTTTTAACTGATTTATTTGATAATTATTTGTTTATTTCCCTGTATTCTAGCATTGTCTTATTGTGTCTACTGTACAGCACTTTGTTCAGTCTTGGGCTGCTTTTTAAATAAAATGAACTTGACACTTGAACAAGAACTGTGCTGCGTAAGAGCCAAAGAGAATGTGAAATAAAACTCTTAGCGGATGAGGCGGGAATTTCATTTATTGGTTTGGACAATAGGTAATGACACTTAAAGTAGCCAATTGTGACTTGCAGTAATGAGAAGCAAGTGTGTGAACTCAGAGTATGGTTTATTAACAACAATCCAAGAATCATCAGAGAACAGCCAGAAAACATTAAACTAATAAAAGATAATCCATAATCAGGAAAATTATTGGAAAAACACCAGACGTGAAACACGAACAAGGGTTAGACTTAATGACAAGGATGCATGATAAGACTTCGCCAAGAAACAAAGCCGCAAGAGGGTTTAGATAAACAAACTAATCAGGAACTAAACACAAAGCAGGTGAACACAACCAACACACAATAGGGAGATAAACCAATGACAAGACAGGGGCGGAGACAAGAAAAGAATTCGTGACGCCAATGTTCTAGAATAGCAGCCTCCAAACGCCGTAAATTTCAATACAAATACTCCATTAAAAACATAGCCACACCCTCAGATCCCCCTCATTGATTTTACATCAAGGAGACTTACAGTTTAAAATAAGTCTGTAAATTGAAGAGCAAAAATGATGCGTGTAATTGCAGAACGCTCAGACTGAAGATTCCGCTCTCAAATTTAATATTCTTCTCTCAAACATTTTGACATAAATTACACCCCACATCCATAATGTTTCAGGACAGGTCTATAAAGCCCAGTAAAGAACAGATCATGAATTACTAATTAAAATGAATTGTACTCATTAATTTTGCAGTCTGAAGGCACTTTTCGGCTGAGTGAAGTGACTGGCTCCGAGTTAAGTGACCAGAAGATTCTGTGTGAGTTTATATTTCAGGATTGCCAGAAAGCCAGTGTTGTGTGCTGTGTGCTGTGTGTGTGTGTGTGTGTGTGTGTGTGTGTGTGTGTGTGTGTGTGTGCATGCTAAATGAATGAATAAATTGAAACATATCAGTGCTTGCTTTTCTAATTCAAAACAAATAAAAAGCTGCTGGATGTCTAATCTTCCTTGTAAACATGTCAGAAAGTGTGATAGGAATCTGTTAAGAGATACACATGTCACGGCCACTTCAAAGAAAACACTGAGACTGTTAGTGTTATTTTTGGCTTTACTGTCCCTGCTAAAATGAAAGAATTAAAAAAAAAAAAAAAAAAAAAAAAAAAATACCACACCCACGATCATTTTGTGACAATATAATAAATTATATCACTCTTCATCTTTTCAGGCCAGTCGTGACTAATAACCGAGAACACAGAGTACTCAAGAACGTTGCTATTTATTCAAGCATGGTACGTTAATTTGATTTAATGACTTTGCATATTAACTCAGTATTCTCTCTCTCTCACACACACACACGCACACACTCACACACACACACACACACAGACACACACACACCTCCTGCATGCACCATTGTCTCAAAATTTATGTAATAATATAAATGTGTGATTTCATTTTATATCCAATGCTCCATTGTGTTAAAAAGCCATATACTACCATATGTCTTCATAAAGACATAACTGCAGTCACACACACCCTCTCTCTCTCTCTTTCGCTCTCTCTCTCTCAACCACCGTATTTGGGATTTAAAGGAATTTCCACTGGAGAGTCATCACTGCTTGTGTGATTTATGCCAGGACTGAGCTCAGTCTAAAACGAGCACCAGGAAAGTGTTCATTTCACTCAGGAGAATTTGTACAGAAGATACAAAGTGTCCTCTCTCTCTCTCTCTCTCTCTCTCTCTCTCTCTCTCTCTCTCTCTCTCTCTCTCTCTCTCTGTGAGTGTGTGTGTGTGTGTGGATTTTACTCCCTTGTGTAAAATTCAGGAGTCATTATAGTTCTAATTAGAATTAAACGGACTGAGCATATTAGCTCGAGTGTACATATGGTCTTAATTTATGCTTATAATATAATAATAATACAACAGAGGGTTTCAGAAAAGGTTCCTCTTTAGAAAGGTAGAACTATTAACTATATAAAGAGCCCTTAAAGACTATTTTTAAACCAGAGAATGTTATTACAGCTACACTGTTACAAGAAAGGGTTCTTCACGGGTTCAGGAAGGTTCCATTGGATAAGGGTTCACTGGGGCTGATTTTGTTCTAGTCCAGACTGTAGATTCATGCAGCCGATCAGTGATTGTTGTGTCAGGTGATTCACGCTGTGTGAAACAGATTTGATGTCCATTTGGGATGATATTTATCATCCAACGTCACTGACACATCATACCGTAACACATCATCAGCAGTTACTGAGACGCTGCATGTGAAATACAGTCTTGGGTGTAATAAGCGTGAACGAGGTGGATTTTTTACTCCATCGTGCTTTTTTTTTCCCGTTAAGATGCATTTGGAGGACAAAATTCAAGTAGGTAGGCTTAGCACACATTGCCCAATCATAGTAGACACTGCACAAAATCATGTATCTTTAGTGCTTTTTTGGTTTGAATGAAAGTGTTATAACCTTTCTGTTTACCCATGTTTGGTATTCGGAGGAAACATGGCAGGAACCCAGTGGAGCATTATAATGATAATGAGTCTTTATTGATCACATATACATTACAGCACAGTGAAAGTCTTTTCTTCACATACCCCAGCATGTCAGGAAGTTGGGGTCAGAGTGCAGGGTCAGCCATGATACAGCGCCCCCTGGAGCAGAGAGGGTTAAGGGCCTTGCTCAAGGGCCCAACAGTGGCGGCTTGGTAGTGCTGGGGCTTGAACCCCCGACCTTCCGATCAGTAACCCAGACCATCAATCGCCAAGCCATCACTGCCCACAAAATTATGAAAATGGAACAGTTAAATAAAAAAACATTGGAATGATGAATGCATCTACCTAGATGCCCTTAAACTTCCTAATATGAAACCTTTAAGAATTCACCAGCGGGACAGATAAAATAGCTTTAAGGGTTAAGACTATTACTACTACTACTACTACTAACTACTGGGGCGGCTGTGGATCAGGTGGTAGAGCGGGTCGTCCACTAATCGTAGGGTTGGCGGTTCGATTCCCGGCCCACGTGACTCCACATGCCGAAGTGTCCTTCGGCAAGACACTGAACTCCCGATGGCAAGTTACTCCCGATGGCTCCCTTGCATGGGAGCTCTGCTACCATTGGTGTGTGAGTGTGTGTGTGAATGGGTGAATGAGATAAGGTGAAAAGCGCTTTGGATAAAAGCACTATATAAGTGCACCATTTACTACTAATAATAATAAGAAGTAGATGAAGAAGAAGAAAAATAGGATTTATTAATAAATAAATAAAAACAAGAACATTTAAAGGTTCTTCAAGGGTTCTTTGGATAGTTCAGGGGTTATAATTTCCCAAATGAACCCTATCCCTATCCAAACTGCTATTGTAGGGTAAGTAGAAATGTATGTGTGTGCTATTCATCCAGCCTTTTAAGGAACACATTGTGAATGCAGCTCACGGTCATTTATAGCACCTGTGCAATGAAACTTTAAAAGGTATGGTAGTATAGAAGAAAAGTTAGAAACTAATCAGACCAATTATAAGGCACTGGAAGTGTGGAATAAATTTGGTATATTAATAAATAAACGCAGCCCTGCTTTTCCTGTTGCCGAGGAGCTTGAAGATAAACTTTAGGACAATGTCTCCTCCTAGTGGTCCAAACAATACACACACCCTCATAATACACATTCCATATCTACAGTGTTACTGTCACTGAGATTCTGATTATTGATCTTATTTCTAAGTCGAAATGTGTATCAAATGGACAACTAAACATGCATAAAGTAGGTAAACATAGTAAAATGAATTAGAATTACTGGATAATACAGACAGATTTCTTCCCTGGGGCCAAAATAACACATGACTATATTATAATGTCGCAATGGAAAAATTATTATTATTACTATATAATATATATATATAGTATATATATAAACTATATATATATACTGTATATTATTACTATATTAAGGATATATATTTTATAAAATTAAAACAAACAAACAAACAAATAAATAAGGCATGGTTGCAAACTCACCTTCACCCTTCCTTCATTGCTTACCTGCAGTAAATCTGCTTCAGCATTTTGGTGCATTTTGCTATATAGAATACTTACTTAAATATAGAGTGCATCTTTAAATCTACATTTTGTCATAGATGAGATGCTACAGCAGAGAACCAAGATGTGGGTCTAAAAAAAGGGAAAATCCACCATGAACTTGCTGATTAATCATTATAATTACTCTGTGATCTCCAGTGATGCCCAATATATATTTAGTTATGAAATTGGGAGTTGATGTTTTTAGTTTAACTACATTAACTACATTACCCACAAGGCAATTTGACTACCCACTGATAGTGGCGTCATTAGAAATGATGCAGCAACACTTGCTCGTCATCTTCTAGATCGTAAACTAGATCTAGATCTAGATAGTGCTGTAACCAGTGACTGTATATATGGGTGGACATCATAACATGGATACAGAAATTAAGCCAAAGTGTCTTTGATCCCCTCTAGTGGTAGTACAAGTATTTAACCCCCACCTATTCCCACACCGTTCCACTCTCTTCGCAGTTTAAGCATATTTCTTCTTTAAATTGCTGCTAAAATACTGCAATCAAACGACTGTATTGATAACCTGCATTCTTGCTGCTAACTAGTGTATGTTTAAATCTACAGTATTTATTTTTCATATTACATAATTACATAGTATTTATATTTCAGATTTACACTTTATTCTGCAGGAAAACCATGTACGATTGGTGCTGCACTGTTCTTTACTGTGCCTATTGTCCTATTGTAGTAATTATTGTACTGTCTTGATCATTTTAATAATGAGTCTTTATTGGTCACATATACATTAAAGTACACTGAAATTCTTTTCTTCGCATACCCTAGCATGTTAGGGTCAGAGAGCAGGGTCAGCTATGATACAGTGCCCCTGGAGCAGAAAGAGTTAAGGGCCTTACTCAAAGGCCCAACAGTGGCAGCTTGGCAGCGCTGGGGCTCGAACCCCGACCTTCTGATCAGTAACCCAGAGCATCAACCACCAAGCTACCACTGTCCCACAAGTTTGTGCACATGCACTTTATGCAGTCCTGTGTAGATCTGTGTAGTCTCATGTATTGTTTTATGTAGCACCATGGTCCTAAAGGAGTCCTGGAGGAACGTTGTTTTGTTTCACCGTGTACTGTACCAGCATATGGTTGAAATGACAATGAAGCCAATTGACCTGACTTGACTTGTTTTAGTGAAAGTGAAAAGACCCAGACTTACATTTTAATTTCAGGAAGAGTGTTCTGTCATTTCTACAAGTTACTTACTAAGGATAATGAGTGTATGTGTGTGGTGTGAAAACATAAACCTTAGTGATCCTGAAGGAAATTCTGGTGCCAGTTACTCAAGACAGTATAAACCAAGGAATGGGAACAATGAATATATTTGGTAAAATATATAGAAAGGAACAAACTAATAATAAAATAAAAATAGAAAAATTCTTTTATTTTTAAAGAGGGTCTATAGTAAGCGTTCAGTATGTGGGAATAAAGATGGGGTAGTGATAGGCAGACAAAGTCCTTTAAGTCCTGTAAAACATTTGAGGCAAAGCACTCTAGCTTTATAGTCCAACCAAAATCTAACAGACCTGTTTTAGCTGATCACGAAGTTCTTAAGGCATTGATTAGATGGTCAGGAGGGAATGATTATGGTTGGAGCTAAAGTCTTCATGCTTAGCACAGTGACATCTAGTGGTGAAAAATGTCAGTTGCGAGAACATTATGATAAGGTCTTCCTGTATTTATCAATGAACATTTGTAGTGCCTTGCCAATTTAATAATTATTCAATAATTAAGCAATGTTGTTTTGCTAATCAGAAGGTAGAACACGTTTTCATTAAACAATTTCAACCACTGTAATGCAAAGAAAACAATCACTGGTCTAATTACTACTATAGAAAATATAAACTGATCGGTTTATTAAAAAAAAAAAAAATTGCAGTGAGCTCTTACAAAGTCAACTCCAAAGTGACATAAATGAACACATTTATGGGAGGTTGGTTATGTATTATTGGTCACTAAACTGATTGTTTTTACATGTAACATGGTCTGTTACCTAAAATGAATTTGACACCCTTGGTGTACTGCACAAGTCACACAAGTGGTTTTCTAGTGATTAACGTAAAAAAATAATAATGCAACAAGGCTGCAAAGCAAATCTTTATGACTTAAAGCACTAGTTTAGCCTTGATTTTAAAGACACAACTAGAACAAATCGCAAATTTAATGTCCTGTATCAATTAGCCATCATTGCAAGTGAGGAATAAAAGTGGCTTTGGGGAAATATATTAGCATCATATGTATTAACTTAAAACAAGTGAGTGCCACAGCAAAAAAAAAAAAAAAAAAAAAAAAAATAGGAGAATAAAATGTAGTTGCTACTGCAAGTTGGTTAGCCTTGGCTTGTTTACATACTAATTTTTTTATTAGCTAAGGTACCATTTTTTTTTGCAACTTTTAGATGAAAATGTATCACAATACACACTTATGGCATATCTGCTGTTTCCGCCTTCTGAACTGTAGATTTCATTTTGAAAATAACATAGCTAGACAGACCCGACAAACACTAAACTGTGAGAATGTGTTAAACCTATTAAAAAGCTTTATGGCCTTACTACAGCCAAATCCAAAACTTTCTCACACTTTCAATTCAGGAATACTACAAACATGCTAAAGATCACTGTCACTTATTTTTTGTTACTATTTGTAAATAGCAGAAGACGTTAACCAATCCGGACCCTAGCTTCAATGAAATTAAAGCTACTTTATCCATGTAGCTTGTAGTGTAGCTTTGTTTCCCTAATGAATAAGCTTTACTAGATCATAAACATCCAGGTACTAGAAAGTCAGGTTCATTATATTATATATAGTGTACAGCCATTTAAGAAATATTATCAGTCTATTAAGTTGTGTGTAAAAGTTTGCATAAGCTAAACTGAACAAAAATTTTCCGCCGGGGTTTCCACAAGTTTCCGAAAGTTCTGAAAGTATGCACATGCTCATGTTGACCACCCATAAAGTTCCCGTTCCTGACATAGCTCATTTTCATGTAGTGACGCCCACAAAAACGCCATAAAAGGTCAACAGGTGAGAGCACAAGTTCATAGTAAAGGCTGAAAGCTAGACGTGGAAGTTATTTTGACTCACTTCTTTGACTCACTTGCCAGTAAATATATTTAATACATTTAATAATATATCTTATTAGAAATAAGTGCATTAAATAAGAGTGCTAAATCCTCCATCGGCGGAGGCATGGTTTATGGTTATGCGCAGACAGACCGGAACATCCTACAATTATACAGCTGTATTTCTTTTATCATAACTGAATGATTAGTATTATTTGTTTTAAAATATGAATTTCTCTTGGCTTGCTTTCTTATTTTTTTTTTACATTCTTTAATTAATGGAAATAATATAAAATATCCCTGACCCAGTGAACTAGGATGAGCAGATAGAACTCCAGATTTCTTGTGTAAACACGTGTATGAACAATTTACAAATATATTCATTTGTATCCAGCTTGATAAATGAGGCCCATTGTTTGTAAAATAAATGAGAGAAAGGTAGTTAAAAACGTCATTGTTAATGGTCATGAGACTTGTTTCATTTTAATGTCAAATCAATAACTTTTTGGGCTTTTATCAGAAGGAGATGTGATAAAACTAAATTACAATAGAGATAATAGAGAAATTACAGAAGTTTCGACTCTCACCTGGAATGGTGAATGTGTCCAGCATTATAAAGTTATTATATTTCTGCCATCATTTCTTAAATGATGATCAAGTCCAAGTAAGAATCAAGACCTTGTCATAGTAAAGGTACTTGCATAATTCAGGGAAACTCAGGGCTTAATCCTTAATACAGGTTTCATGTTTTTATTCTCTCTATTTATTATTAAATTGTACAACTTGTTCATGTTTACATATGTGCAAATGATTATGCAATAAAGAAAAAAACTGTGGATTTGGCTTTATAAAATGAGGTTCATTCTAAATGGCTGATAATTTCGACCGCTACAGAGGGACCCTTCTGAGTTCTCACTCTGAAGAGTGGCAGGAGTCTTACTGATTCGTAGCAGGTGATGTAGCATGTAGGTCGTGTCTTTGACTCCTTGCCTGAGCACAGATGAGTCAGTGTCACCTGGTGTTTGGGAGCGTGTGTAGGAAGAGGTGTGGTCTTGTTTCAGGACATAGTTTTATGTCTAGTTTGTCTCAACCGTGCCTCATTCTGTTGAAATGCACTTTGGATTAATCCATTGTGGCTGCAATTTTGAGCCATCAGAATGTAGTTATAATTTTTTTAAATAACCTTCTCACAGGTTCCTAGTTTCTGTTTGATTTTTCTACACTGTTCTCATTTTTATTTCCAGTAATTAATTGTGTAGTTTCTAGCTAGGTTTTTACAGGTGCTTTAATACTGATCTGCTTTTCTTACAAATGTCGACTACTACAGATTATGAACTAATGGAAGAGCCCATATGACCCAATATCCATTCCCCCTTCCCTACACCCCTTGGCCCAATAAACCATTACATCTTTTATTTTGACTGCCTCTTTGACTGATTTCATATTACAACAAACCAAGGTTCTTGTTTTTATTTTAAAAAAAGCAGAACTGGCATGTGTTGCTACATTGTGAATCACTTTCCTCTTGGATTATTTAATTTCTTAATCTGCAAGGGTTATTTCAGACAGTTATGCAAAATATGACCAAACACAGAAATAAGAAGTGAAAGCGATCCTCCTCACACAGTTATATAAAGAGACAGATATACCCAGTGAAACACACACACACACACACACACACACACACACACACACACACACACACACACACACACACACACACACACACACTCAATGTGCACTGTCATGAAACTGCATGATTTGCATGAGTCCAAGAATAGATCAACACTTTCAGCCTCCTACTGAGGGCACGAGATGCTGCTTTCAGGTATAGTGAGCAGGAAGCCTACAGTTCATCCAGGGCAAACCTGAGAAGAGGAATCATGAAAGAAAATACAAGTATAAAAAGTGAGTAGAGGACAACTTCAACAACTCTGACCCTCGATGCATGTGGCAGGGCATCCAAACACTCACTGCCTACAAGTATACAGTATCAACACTACCCCTTCAATCAGTAATGCCTCTCTCACTGAAGAGCTCAACATCTTCTATGCTCACTTCAATCAGGGAAATACAGAACACAGGACCATTAAGCAGAGCTTCCATGTAGTGAGCTACGGCTCACATTCCACCATCAGTGGGGCTGAGCTTCTAGATGGCCTTCTGTAAGTTCTCGCTTTCCACATGTCTGATGACCTCACCTGGACCATCAACACCTCCACCCTGAGGTGAACAGCATCTTGCGTGACAGCAACTTCTGTTGCTGTACTTCCTCAGGAGACAGAGGAAAGCTCACTTATCTACTGAGATACTAGTTAGTTTCTATCGCTGTACCATCAAGAGTATACTGGCGAATTGCATCTCAGTGTGGTATGGCACATGAGTGGTGCCCAGCTACCATCCATTGCAGACATCTATCATAGACGTTGTTTATGGCGGTTGAAAGGCATCATCAAGGACATCTCTAAAAATAGGGTATTATTTAACAGTGTTTTCTGTAAGATTACATTTATTTAACGTTTATGGAAGGAGTCTCAAGTATCATTGCTTTGTAGCAGTCAGAGGTAAAGCTGTAACTTGTAGATTTCAGACACATGAAAGTGGTTTCCTGGTAGCATGTCAAGCTGCATTTTCATTTCTTATTAACTTCAAGAAAAATACAAAAGAGAAGCTTGAGAGGGAACGAATGTTTATAGCTGTTATAACATAAGTTCTAAAAGGAAAAAAGTACGGCATGTAGTTTATTACCCCTGAACACATACCTTGGGTTGTCATTAGTGACCCGAGACGTCATCCAGTACCCTCCCGCTTGTAAATTTTTTCACATTAGACCTCCACCTTCTTAGTATTCCTCAATCTATTCATTATCAACAATATAGCAAGAAAAACAAATAATAAAACTGTCAAGTAATATCTGTTTTATAATTAATTTATTGTAAATACGTTGATAGGGTTGCTACTGACCAGAATTATGTAGTAGTGTAAGTACAGTTGTGCCAAAATGTTTGCTAACCCCTTGCTGAATCTGCTAAATCTTAATCCTGTTAAGCAAATAAGAGGATCAAAAAAATCCCCATGTAGTTTTTTTTAATTTAGTACTCTCCTGAACAAGCTATTTCACATGACAGATGCTTACATATAGTCCACAAGACAAGATTATAGCTGAATTTTTTTTATTACCCCGTTCAAAAGTTTACATATCCTTGATTCTTAATACTTTGTGTCATTACCTAGATGATCCACGACTGTTTTTCTGTGTTGTGAGAGTTGTTCATGAGTCCCTTGTTTGTCCTGAGAAGTTAAACTGCCCACTGTTCTTCAGAAAAATCCTCCAGGTCCTGCACTTTCTTTACTGTTCCAGCATCTTCTGCATATTTGACCCCTTTCCAACAGTGACTATGTGATGTTGAGATCCATCTTTTCACACTGAGGACGACTGAGTGACTATTACAGAAGGTGCAAACGTTCACTGATGCTCAAAAAGGCAACACAATGCATAAAGAGCCATGGGGGTTGTAAACTTTTGAACAGGAACTGTATATTTTTCTGTGCAACAATATTGAATCTCTCGTGGCTAAGTGCAATTCACTTTTATTCCTTAAGGTGGGAATGTTTGGTAAACAATGGTGGTGTAATGTGTCAATCATAATTACCCCAGACATAAAAGAAACATTACAAAACATGACATGGCTCAGCAATTTACTGCAGTACAAATTTCTAGTCAAATATTAGCATTGTTTGATGGTGGATCTGATTATGAAGCTGTCAGCCAACAAAATATTGATTTTGATGATTATGGACACGAGAAAGAAGCCTATTGAGAAAAACATATTGAATGATCCAATATCCAAATATGAGCCAGATGCTGAAGGTGCCACATTTGCCTATTATAATATTACATGATAATATTCTTTTAAGCCATGAAAATTATACATGATAAAATGACTTTAATTATGAAAATATTAAATATTGTAATGATTTTAATTTTGTTAGTTGACTGAAATGATTGAATAAAAATTCTACAATACTTTCACTACTTTAGCACGTGAATTGTTAGTGTGTGATTTTTACAGTGTATATTTAGTTTGATGACAAATAAAATGTCAAAATATAACGAAATATGCTTTATTTTATTATTTTGTAATTGTCAATAAAACAGTAGGACAGTTTTATACTACTGGGCAGTTTAGATATCTATCTGCGTTAGATATATACTCCGGGTCGCTAATAACCTGAATACGTAATAATGATTGGTGAAAAATTTATGCATTTAAGGGTAAATAAATTTAAAAAGTATAGTTCGCAAATTGCTGTTGCAAAAGAGGAGTAAAACATTTCCGGGCGTGCTGTTATAAGAATATAATGAACTTTGTGGCAGAATCAGATTAATATATAGTTTTCAAATATCATTCATTGAGCTCTGAGAAACAGTTCTCTTCTCTTCTGTCATGATCTCCTCTTCTGGCAGCACGCTCTGAGAGATGAGAGGGCGCGCGCATGCACGAGCTACGTGCACGAGTGCTCAGCGAGCGCATACTCTTTGATTAATGACAACTGTGACATTGTTTACTGTAGACACGTGCATTTGTTTTGGTTCTGTTCTGTCTCCTCCCTGTTCTGTCATTGGCTGTTGTTCGAGCGTGTGTCTAGATTGGTGTCAGCCACCAGCACTTAACGATGATTATATTTGCTTATATACCACGTGCCTCGCAGTACACGGCGCAGAGTATTACATTAGATTAATTAAGTTATGTTCCTTGATAGATATAGTTAGTATAGTTAGAGACGTTGTTGTGTGTTATGTTCCTTGATAAATTTAGTTAGGTTAAACTTTAGATTAGTCCTTTTAGTCCATGCTGGTTTTTCCGCTTCCAGTTCATAGTGCGAGTTCATGTTTCTTGTTTTGTGTTTTGACCCTGTTTTCTGTGACTGCGACTTTGATTCCTGCTTTTCCCCGTTTATGCCTGTTTGCCGATTGCCCGACTCTTTGCCTGTCTTGACTATGTTTTTGGATTACGATTTGGATTTGTCTGCCTGCCCTTTAATAAATAAATACGTCTTTTCCTGGACCTGCTTCCGTACTCTACTCCCTTATGTCTTGCGACGTGACATCTTCAGACTTTCGAGTCTGAATCGGCTATTTTAAGAAAGTATAGACACATATACAAATATCATATTTGTTTAATTCTTTAGTAACATTATTACAGAGAATTTTGTCAATTAATCAATGTACAAGATTTTAGAAAAATAAGGCACTTACTTTTCACAAGGAGTTTGGAGCCTCCACCAAAAGTGGACCACAGTGATACATCCCTATGAAGCTGTCACATGCTGAAACACTATAAAAGAAAATCAGTAATGACTACCGGCGAAGCATCATAGTAGCTTGTTGGTTTAGCAGAAAATCTGATTTATTCAAAGCTAATCTCTGTGTGGTGGCCCACAGAATAGCACTTGTGATGAATTGCAGAATTCCCACCCCACCATTCTGCCTCCTACAGAGCAGTTTAGCTCTGTTAGTGGTGGATTGAAGATGAGCTATCATACTATTCATCGTGGCCCCAGGGGAAAATAGTGAATGTTTCAGCCCCCTGGAGGCTGGAGATGGGTATCAGTTCTGTTTTCAATTTCTGGGCATTGATAATCTTACAGAAGTGGTGGTCAGAGTGGACATTTCATGTGTAGTAATGCTAATGCATAACATAGACCACAGTAAGGAGATGAGCCAAGCACCACAACCCAGGAAGGCTGCTAGCCCTAAGTGGGCAGGAAAGATGAGGGATGAAGCCCAAAGCATAAGGCCAAGAGAGAGTTCAGAGCTGGTCTCAAAGTAGATGGAGGGCCTGGTATCAGATGTGGCCCAATTGAAAGCCTTTATGTTAAAAACTCATAGCCATCAGCAGAAGGTCCCAAGGCAACCTGAAACCAACTCTCTTATTCCACCTCAGCCTATCGGCAGGCTAAGTGACAGACCCCTACTATAACATGTCACTCCACAATGAGAGTTTCCTCCTCATGTATAATTGAGCTGCTGTAACGAGGGAATTTCCCCAGTGTGGGATCAATAAATGTTATCTTATCTTATCTTATCTTATGTGCAATACTCAGAGGTGTGCCATGCCAGGTTTGTGCCACTTTTCCAGGTTCTAAAAAACTCCCAGTAGGGAGAGTCTGAACTGTTTTATAGTGAACAATCATAATGAAATCTATAAAATTTCCACAACTAAAGGCAAAGTGAAAGTATAAACAGTGTGTCTATAATAGATCATTTTTATTGTAAGATATAGTGCATGTAAGATTGGGAGAAGGAAAGAGGGATTGTGGAGTGGATAATGCCTGTACATCAGGATTGCATGTGCACCATGGTGACCCTGTTTCCCGCACAAAGGTTGAGGAAAAAAAGAAAAATTTGTGTCTCCCCTTTCCATTTTTTGGTCAGACTCGGGTCTTTTGTGTGGTTTATGAGATGGAGCTGTGCTGGAAAGTTGCTGCAAGGAGAAACTTCTGGATTACGCATGTAACCCTGTTCCCTGAGAAGGGAAAGAGACGTTGCGTGAGCTACATGCTACGGCAAAATTTCCAGCCCAGCTCCATCTCAGACTTTCCCTTTCAAAGTAAACTCAGCATTGTGTGAGCTACACACTGTGGGAAGCGCCCTCGCATGTGAGCAGTATCTGAAGCTTGTGTAACAGCAAGCCTATTTATAGGCCTGCCGTGACCAGGTGACATAGCGATTAAGTTTGTTGCATGATATAAAAACAGCACCTGTGAACTGCACCATCAACCTCTATTATCTGAAGCAAAGACGCAATTCACAGGCATGCCCCAGTATGACAAAGCTACACAACATCTCGTTCCCTTCTGAGGGAACTGGGTTGCATCCATAACCCAGATGTTCCCTTTCATACGGAACTCAATATTGCGTGTGCTACATGCTGTGGGAACGATAATACCCACTCCATCATACTGAGGGTATGGCCTGTATAAAAAGATTCGAGCCCGGGGTGGAATATATATCCAGGCTGTGATATCGAATGAATGTGTGTGGCGTAGACCACCCTGCTGAAGCACACACATCCTGTTAGGGTACCCCTTTGGACAAAGCCTTTGAGGAGGTGACACCACTAGTGAAATAAGCTCCTATACACAGAAGCATAGTGAGAGATTGTTTCCACTATCAAATTAGAGATGTGCTGCTTCGACACAGCATCCCTTTACTGTCACTGCCAAAGCAGACCAGCAGCTGCTCAGACTTACGCCACTGGCCGGAGCGGTGGATGTAAGTACAGAGAGCCCTTACTGGACACAGTAGGTGCAATGTCTCTTGTTCCAGTATGAGGAACGAAGGAGGGCAGAAAGCCTGCAACACTACTGGCTGGGCAGCAGACATAGGCACTTTAGGAATATAATCCGGCCTAGGATATAGGAAGGCCTTGGCTAATCCAGGGGCAAAGTCAAGGCAGGAAGAGGCAACAGAGAGAGCTTGTAAATCTCCTACTTGCTTGAGAGATGCCAGGGCCAGCAGAAGAGCTACCTTTAGAGTCAGAAGCTTCTCTGAGGCTGACCGTAAGGGATCAAATGGGACACCTGACAGACCTTCCAGGTCCAAAGAAAGATCCCAGAAAGGTATGTGTGTGTATCTGATACCCTGCAAGTTAAACCTCAAATTTAGAGGATGTTGCCCCACAGACACTCCATCAATAGGGGTGTGGCTGGCCAAAATGGTGGCCACATAGACCCTGATGTAGAAGGAGCCAGCCCTGCTAGGAAACATGCTTGTAAGAATTCCAGGACTATAGCTAGTTCACTGGGTCTACCTGGTATTCCTCACACCATGAGACAAAATTTTGGATGGAACCTCCAATCCCTGGGCCTCAGCCCCTGCCTCAACAGGATGTCTGCCCCCACATTCCAGTTGCCCAGAATGTACATTGCACTCACTGACAAAAACTTTCCCTCTGCCCAGATAAGAATTAGTTGCGTCTGCCTGAACAGGGGGCACGAACATAATTCTCCCTGGTGGTTGATATATGAAACCGCTGCTGTGTTGTCTGTCACAACTAACACATGGTGACATCTCAATTGAGGAAGAAAGAATTTCAGGGCTCGAAACAAGGCCTGAATTTCTATGTAATTTATATGCCCCTCAAGATGCAGGCCGCTCCAGAGACCTTGAGCTGAACAGCCGTCTAAGACCACACCCCAGCCCGTGAGGGAGGTGTCTGTCATTACCATCTTGCGATAAGTAGACACCCCTAGAGTGTGACCCAAGGCTAGAAACTGGGGACACCTCCAAATTCTCAGAGCATGTAGGCATTGCCGAGTGACACTGATTACTCTCAGACAAAAATCTCCTCAGACAAAACCCCTGACTTTTCAGCCACCAATTAAATGGTCTCCTGTGCAATATGCCCAATAGTATGATGTTGGCTGCTGCTGCGATAAGCCCCAACAGTCTCTCATGGAGACTGGAAGGCATGCCGAGATCCAGCTCAATGTTGATAGGGATTGACCCTACACATGCTAGGGATAGAAACACCCTCATCATAGTAGAATCCTTATAACCCCTAGAAAACTTGTCCCCTGCACTGGAGAAAGCATACTTTTCTTGAGGTTCAACCTGAGCCCCAAGCTCTTCATGTGGGTGAGAACAACATCTCGATGTTGAATCGCCTGTTTCCTTTTAGTGACGTTAACTTTTCCACATTCTATTGGAGGGAAGACATGAGATTTATGTTGCCCTGTGACAGCTCGCTGACCAGAGAACACTGAAAACTTGGGACAGCCTTGGCTAGGGGAGGCCCTACAGTATTACTGTGGGCTAACTGCCCTAACGACCTCATGTCCCCTGATACGTCCCTCCATGGCCCCTCAGGACCGCTCCTTGTTTGTCTGCTTGGCCTTCATTACCATTCTCAGATCAGGCCTAGTAGCATGCTGTGACTCTAGCCGCCTGGTTCCCCTGGTTGTCTGCAGGGGAAGGCAGGCCGCCACACTCGACTTCTGTACCTCCCTCACACTAGTGCTGGTGAACACAACAGGGAAGGAACTGGGTGAATGCTGCCATATGTTGAGCTCACTCAGCAGGTCTGCTTGGTAAGCCTGCAACACTACCATTGTATGCAGTGACCCACAAGCAAGTAAGTTCCTACCACAAATATGATTGGACAAGCAGTGTTCCAAGAGTGCTTATATTTAGTATAACAGCACTGCTACATTTCATTGTTCGTATCACTCTGCTTATCTCTGTGTGCTACATAAAATTCCAATTCCAGCGATAATTCATTACACTGAAACACTTACTATGGGCTGTCAGTCTGTTCGTTGCATGGCAACACACAAAACTCTATCTAGCTGTGACTTCTTTGGGAACTATTTTCACTGATGGATCAAAAATAAACAAAATATTTGTCCTTATTGTGTCTGAAATGTCAGTTAATTGATATTAATGTCTTGTTTATAAAAGCAATATCACACTTGCAATTGTGCTGCCGTACTGAACATCAGCATATCTGTTCTTACCTGCAGCTTTGTGCCCCTGGCCAAGTCACTGCCAAGCTGAAATTCAGTAAACTGGCGCTCTTGCTGTTTTGTTTCTTTGCAAATTGTAATGAGGAATTACACCTCATAGACGAAAACATGCATTGAGTGATATACTGGGACTTATTAGAGCCAAGAAAAAACTCAAGTATGGCTTGCATGGCCTAGCTAATATCTTGACTTGAATCTCATAAAAAAAATATATGGAAGATTTTGAATGCAAGTTCATCAGTTGGACCTTCATAACCTTGGCAAACTGAAGACCAACATTGGCCAACATTGAACCACAATGCTGCAGAAAAGAGAATTACTTCGTACAATAGACATCTTAAAGCCATAAATGCCAACAACAGTTTGCAATAAAGTACTAATGTCAGTAATTTGTGGTGTTCAAATATTTTCCCTATCCATTTCATTTTTTAAACATATCTTTGTTTATGCTTATGAATATATACTTTTTGTTCAAATGTATACAGTAAGTACAAAGTCAAAAGACATTGTGTGTATGTTTCAGACTTATCTTCAAATGGTTTCAACTCTTTTTCCCCCTAATCAGTCAACACACAGTACTCCAGAAAACAAAATCAATTTTGGAATCTTTTGTAAATTTATTAAAAATAAAAGAGTAAAATAGCTCATTTACATAAAGATTCAGACCCTTCACTTATTACTGGGTTAAAGCACCTTTGGCAGCAATAACAGACTCAGGCATGGGTGTAACCACGCATTCTTTGGGGAGGGTTGTGTCCCCCCCTAATGTTGAGGAAATACCAATCTGTCTCCCCCAATATACAGTAGAAAATATTTTCTATATGCCCCCCTTTAATGAACCCTGCCAATGGATCTGTCTTTTCTTCATCTACCTTATTTATCTATGTCTATTCCTTTTTAATATATTTCCGTTTGTTGAGGAAAATAGGTGTGTAGCCCCCCCCCCCCCCCCCTAAGTAGGTAACCTTAGCTTAGTATAGAAGGCATCATACCATGGCTTGGTTTGTTCTTATGAATGTCAATTAACTTTTGATATTTGCACACCCACGAAGTAGGCTAGGCTAACGTCAGTTTCAGTTTTTGACCATTAACGTTACATTCACTTGCATATCCTCCTGCCGAGTTCTCTGTGAACCCTCACATTCTGACAGACTGTTATAAATGTGAGTGAAAGTGAGGAAAGTTGCACAGCATTTCGTTCCTTTACACTACATTTGGGCTAAGGACAACTAAGTGATTTTACAAATATAAGGCTCAGCATAATGCTGAGATATGCTAGCTTGGCAACGAGAGATATGGAACTAACGTCTGAGTTGTGGCCATATTATAGTTATCCATTCAGAACTAGTTATGACCGTTTGTCTTTAGAATCAAGAAAAGAAAACTCCAGTACCCTTTACATAGCTAACGTTTCAGGTTACCACTATATATTGTTGTACACTTTGTACACTTATTACATAGCAAGCTAAACAGCATGATGACATTAACATAATAAATTACACCAGTTACACAAACAGAATATTCATTTCTTGCATTTTAGCACCATCTAGTGGGTCTTGTTGAAATAGAAAAATATTTTAGTAAATTAACCATTTCTTATGTCGATAGCGTTTTCACTACTTTGTAAGAGGTGAATCGGAAGTAGCCTGCTTGCATGTGTCTATAAAGATTCTACATCTTTGTATCACATTCTTAGAAAATTTCCTAAAATGTTTTTCCCTTTGAACGCCTTTGCTTGGAAGCATCCGTGGGAAAATTGTATTTACATCATATATAGTGTTTAATTGAGTTTCATAGGTAGCCATGCTTTCTGAGCTTGTTTCAAAGTCATGATTACGTGTTTAAATGTTAGCGTGTGTGGTTTGCACACATCTTAGCTGGCCTCTACTTGGTATGGTAGGTTTCATGGTAGGGTATGGAGCAGAGAATACATCTGCCCACAGGACATCCAAAGCATCCCACAATTTCCCCATGCTGTGGGAGCTTCTATCACTCAGAAATCACGTGAATTCAAATGGTAACTGTAATCCTAAAACTATGTTCTAAATATGTGAGTTTTCAATTTCAAACTTTGGATGTCGGGGGGTTGGGGGGTGGGGGGTGGCTTGGACCTCCCCAATGTCCATACCATGGTACCATACAAGTAAACATGTTTAGCAGTCAGAGGTGGTGTCAGTGGTGTAGCTACACTGAAATAAAGCTTCAATATGGAAAGCAGCACCTTGAACAGAAGGTTAAGTGCAGCACTTGTGTTATACTTGAGTGAGTTTGGTTGAAGAACCATGAACATCTGCTGAAAGTGTTGGTCTATTCAGGAACTCTGTGCTGTTCAAGCAAATGTGTGTGTTTCACTGACTAAACCAGCATCTGAACTGCTGAAGAGGGTTGCTTTTACCTCTTATTTCTTTGTTTGGACAGAATTTCCATAAAATGGTGTGTGTGTGTGTGTGTGTGTGTGTGTGTGTGTGTGTGTGTGTGTGTGTGTGTGTATATATATATATATATATATATATATATATATATATATATATACACATACACACACACACACACACACACACACACACACACATATATATATATATATATATATATATATATATATATATATATATATATATATATATATATATATATATATATATATATATTATAATAAAAAAACCTCTTTTTACACCCCCAATATGATTTCGGACTTGCACATTACAATTAGTAATGTTTCCATGACAAATGAATAAAGATCCAAAAAATTTAAGGTAAGGGCTGGGGCAGTTTAGCTTCTCACAGCTTAACTTTTCTCACAGCTTAATTTTTATAAAATTGAAAGAAAGTCACAGATTCGTACTTGTAACTCATTGCAAAGAATAACTGCAAAAGTAGTGCAAAAGGAACAAGCCGGTAAGACAAACTGGAAACAATGGTCACTGGGCGTGGACAAGACACAGCTGGGTCAGCAACAGATCATATTATAGCCCCAGCCCTCAAACTGACACATTAAACAAAGAGGAGAGATACCTGAAGTACAGCAAAGGAGTAATGGGCTCTATAAAACACCAGGTGGTGCTGTCATACAGACTGATAGACTGTCAACCACAAGGACAGGAAGAGTTACAGTGATTAAGCTCTTATTCATAAGTGATTAAGCTCTTATTCAACATATATTACCAGTGAGCTTCAAATTAAGAGTAATACAGCTGGTCTGTTTAGATATGCTGATGATATGGTTCTGGTGCAACTTTGTTCTAAACATCAAGTAATGAGTGAGCAAACTTGTTTTAAAAATGTGGTTGTTCTTGAAGACTGGTGTAAACTGAATACCTTGCACATAAATGTTAGGAAAACAAAAGAGATGATTTTTCACTGTTAATTCTGATGAACAACATGTGTTAGGGAAACTAAAGCTAAATGATCAGGTTGTTGAGCTTGTGGAAAGTTTTAAATATTTGGGAACTTATTTGGATACAAGTCAAAGTGATGTTAGTCAATCTGTTTTGGAAATGCTATACAAAAGTCATGTTGAGAGTTTTTTGTCGAAAAAAAAAAATTCCCCTGCTCACACAAGGTTGAGTGTTCAAAATTTCAGCGTAAACCTGTGCATTGACTGTTGAGGATGACTCTGGTCCTTTACCTGACATGCAACCCCATATCATAAATAAGTGAGGAAATTTGATTCTTTTCTTCAGGCAGTCATCTTTATATGTTTCATTAGACCTACACCAGATAAAAGTTCCATCATCATCTCCTTGGCCAATGCAGATTCATGATTCATCACTGAATATCCCTTTCATCCAGTCATCTACACTTCATGATTGTATTTCTTTAGCCACTGTAACCTTGTTTTCTTGTTTAGATGTTATTGCAAGTTTTCGTTTAGCTTTTCTATATGTAAATCCCATTTCATTCAGCCAATTTCTTACAGTACTGTCACAAAGATTGGCTCCTGTTTGCACCCACTTGTTTTTCATTGTTTTGTTGTGCATTTTCTATTTTCAAGGCATATTGCTTCCCTTTAAAAGGGAACTCCACGTTGTGTTTAGCATAACACTATGGGAGCGCCCCTCAAGCGCGATCAGCATCTGAAGCTTGTTTAAAATCATGCCTATATATAGGCCTGCCATGATCAGGTGACTTGGCAATTAAGCATGTCACATGGTATATATATGGCACCTGTGAACCGCGCTGTCAGCCTTATTATATTCAGCGAGACTGCATGTCGGTTGTTTGTGTAAAGAAACAAAAAGACACTTAATTTCCTCTCTATCTTTTCTCAAAATCTCAGAAATTTTCTATCCCTTTAAAAAAAAAGAAAAAAAATGAATGAGCGAGAGAGAAAAATATGAGTGAGAGAATTCAGGAAGTGTGTTACGGCTTGCTCCAGTTTCATCATGGGGAGTAGTGCACACTTCTGTGTGAAGTGTCTAGGGTCGAGCATGTAATGGCAGCCTCAAGAGGCTGCGCATTGTAATGCCTACATTTGGCAGCTCCACTCGCGACTCACTCTCTTCTTGGAAGCCGAAGCGAGTTGGGTTTTTGAGCCTCGCAGATCTGGCCTGGCCGCTGCTGAGGCAGCTAGCCATCTCAGGTCCGGTGGATCTCTTAAGGATCCGGAAGAAGAGCTGGAGACGAGTGCTGCACTATCTCTTGCTCTGTCTTCTGGGTCCGGCTCTCCGCTGGATTTTGGAGCTCGAGTCACGACTCCTCCTTCCGCTATAGAAAGCCAAAAAGGGAAAAAAAGAAAAAAAACCACACACAAAAAAATAATAGTAATAATTCCTCTCTGACTCAGAGGAGCCAGCATGGTGTACTAAAAACTGAGAGCAGCATATAAAGAGCTGCTTGAAGTAATTACTAAGGCTGGATGAGCTTTTTCTCTCCAGTGAAAGTAAATCCCTCACACTGCAGAAACTCCCCTTTCTTCCAGAAGTGCATGACAAAATATCAGGCTTCTGGGGGAAAACCATGCATGAGCAGTATTTATAACCCCACGATGTTGGATTATTTGGCCATTGTGGGGCATGAACGGCATGGCTATTTAGCAATGCTGAAGGTGGAGCAGGCGCTTGAGAGCTACCTCTCTCCATCGACGGCAGGTACTTTAGGGGGCCCGGCTTTGCCATCCAAGCCATCGTGTAAGGCCACCGTGGCATTAGTGGGCAATGACTATGCAGTAGTAGTCTTGCTTGTGGGTCACTGTAGACAATGATAGTGTTGCAGGCCTACCAAGCAGACCTGCTGAGTGAGCTCGATATATGGTGGCATTCAGCCAGTTCCTTCCCTGTTGTGTCGAGTTCACCCGGGCATCCACGAGTGGAGCCCGGGCCAGCACTAGTGCGAGGGAGACACAGAAGGTGAGTATGGCAGCCCACCAACCCCCGCAGGCAGCCAGGGAAACTGGGTGGCCTGCTACTAGGCCTGATGTGAGAATGGTCATAAAGGCCAAGCAGACAATGAAGAGTGGTCCTGAGGGGCCGTGGAGGGACATATCAGGGGAAATGAGGTTGCTAGGGCAGTTAGCACCCGGTGCTACTGTAGGGCCTCCCCTAGCCAAAGCTGTCCCAAGTTTTCAGTGTTCTCTGGTCAGCGTGTTGTAATGGCAAATGTTATTATAATTAGTATTTGTTTCTTGGTTATGACAGAGCAGTACCTCATTTATATGTTAATTGTATTTCTATTGTATGTGTAGATTCATCCAGGTCAAGGTCTTCATCAGGACTAGAAGAAGCTGGTCATGTGGAGGAGAGAACAAGGGAGAACGGCATGAAGAGAGAAAGAAAACAACAGTGTTGTGGTTAACAGTGTGTTGAAAGTTGCGATGTGTATAGATAGCGGTTGTTAGGTCAATAAATTGGGTTTAACTATACTTGACAAAAGTGGAGGACATTGGACTTTCCATCCAAAACATCCAACACTGAATCAGCCAGGAGGCTGGATACCTGTTAGCTCGGTAGCCATTAGCTATTCTGACACGGAGTAACACAGACATTAACGGAGATGAGCTCCCCCAGCAAACCAGAGTGAGTTTAAAAGCTGTGGCTAGGACTCAGAGACTCCAAGGATCTCACATACAGCGATCCGAGTTGCCATGAAGTTCAGACTTCCTCTGACAATACTGGAAATCCTCACACTGACAACAAAGACATTGTGCCACCGTGACCGGAGTGCAGCCAGTTACTCCTAAACCATGAGTGAGTTTTACTTAATTTAGCTCTTACAGTGACCGAAGCAGCCATTTGTTTTTAGTCCTCAATAAACATGAGTCGTGCATTGGGCCTGCAACTGCTCTAAGGAGTAGAAGTTTATTATGGCCTTTGTGTAGGTGAGCCCAAAGTACCTGTAAATAGTATGTTCTTAAGGTTAATATAACACATACATGTTAAGTGCATATAAATAAGATCTGGTTATAAACTATATATTTGTGTTCAGCTGTTTTGAGTACAAATACAAGAGGTATAAACTTGTGTAGACTGCAGTAGACTAATATCGAGATAATAAAGGACTGAACAAGATCTTGAATGATCTCTGTGGACAGAACTGGCCAGACCCTCCTGATGTAAATGAGAAACCTGCATGACCGAATCAGGTTAGGAATATGAGGAGAGAACTTTAAACGGTTGTTCAGAACTAGCTCAAGGTGTCTTGTGTTGTCAGATGGTGTGATCCAATAGTTCTTCTGGGAGATCAAAAAATCTTGACAAGGGGAAGGATCTCCAGGGAAATACAGCAGCTCAGTGTTTCTGAGACTTAGTTTCAGCTGATGAGCTGTCATTCATGATGAGATGTCCACTAGACATGCTGAGATCTGTGCAGAAACATAGGGTGCTGGAATTTGTGGAGAAAGAGTGGAGGATTCAGGAAGTTGGGGAGAGCTACAGTACAAGTAGATAATGATATGCAGGGCAGGGAAAACAAGAGTACAGGATACAAAGAGACAATTTGAAATATAAAGCAGGGTAATGCTGATACCTAGAGATGAGGAAGGATGGATGAGGACGAGGGCGAAAATGATTAAATTATTTTGTGTCAGAAGGCAGGTGAAGAAGGTCATGTTATAGGAGTGCAAGAAAGAGAGATAAGACAGAAGATAGAGACAGAAACTAAGGCTGAGAATTGATTAATAACAGTGACTGATATCAGAGACTGTAATGGCGGCAGGATAAGTGATAGAGCCTATAAAGAAATCCACCAAACAATTTCAGTTATGATAACTAGAACCACAACCATCTAGAAAACCTCAAAAGTACATTCTTAATTTAAGTATTTTTTAGAACAATGCCTAGGACACAATTAACCATATGTAGTTCTTGTGCACCATTTCAATTTTGGGCTCTAGGGAGACCAACTCTAAGCTGTGGTTCCTGCTCAAGATACTGCCTCGCCATGAATGAGCTATGTCTGTGTTCTGGTAGCCAGATTTGGAGTTCATCACCATTATTCCATGGTGGTACAAGGGGCATTTCTAGTTTTCTATATGCAAGTGGCCAGAAAGAGAAATAATAAAAGCAAATGAGGTAGAAGGTAAATTCATATGTATATTCCATCCATCCATCCATCTTCTACCACTTACTCCTTTTCAGGGTCACGGGGAACCTGGAGCCTATCCCAGGGAGCATCGGGCACAAGGCGGGGTACACCGTGGACAGGGTGCCAGTCCATCACAGGGCACAATCACATACACACTCACACACCCATTCATACACAACAGACACTTTAGACACACCAATCAGCCTACCATGCATGTCTTTGGACTGGGGGAGGAAACTGGAGTACCCGGAGGAAACCCCCACAGCATGGGGAGAACATGCAAACTCTGCACACACATGGCCCCGGCGGGACTTGAAGCCTGGACCCTGGAGGTGTGAGGCGAACGTGCTAACCACTAAGCCCATATGTATATTAATATAATCTATTCCTTGGAAGGACTGAAAAAGGCCTTCAGATCTAATCCTAAATCTTTCTTTGCTGAAGAAATCATGATTATTGAGAGATTTCTAATGTGGGTTGTGAGTTAGTGTGGTGTGGTTCCTCTCCTCCACAGAGTGTCATTGTGTCATATCACATCCTCCAACTCAACACCTGCAGTCGCTCCCAGCTGCAGCAGTGCAGTCTCTCTACAATCTGACTGAGGGAGGTTTTTGTACGACTCTATAACACTGTGTGAACACATTGCCACTGTGGGCACTCTGACAGTAATAATCTCCTGCATCTTCAGTCTGGACTCCACTGATGGTCAGAGTGAAATCAGATCCAGATCCACTGCCACTGAAACGAGCTGGAATACCCGACAGTAGCTGATTCGCAAGTTTAATCAGGAGTTTAGGAGCTTCTCCAGGTTTCTGCTGATACCAGTGTAACCAGTCACCAGATAAGCTCTTGTACACTGCCGGATTGGTTCTACAGTTGATGGTGACTGTTTCTCCTGGAAGAGCAGATTTCACTGCAGGAGTCTGAGTTACTGTGACTTGACCTCTGCATTCTGAAAAAAATGTGTAATAATACACCTTATAATATAAGTAAGTGAAATATTATAATAGAAACAGTGAGTATATTTGTATGAACAGATCATTGTAGAGATAAATTATGAAGCAATGTCTGACCTTGAGTCCAGAGGATCAGCGTCCAGATGAAGACGGGGATCAAAGTCATGGTAGCTGTGGGTGAAGTTGCTGTAGCAGCAGCTCTCAGTCATGAAGTGTTAAAGTCACAGCGCTATAAACACTCCCAGAGCACTGAAGCATGTGCTGCCAATGCAAAGTGTCCTCTAAGTATGGAGACGCCTTTACCACATTCCCCCAATCTTACTGTAAATCTCACACTACTACAGAGTTACTGTGTGAATTTAGCTTCTGGGGTCAGATGGAGATTTTCTGGAAAACACTTTTAGGTCTATGATGCATAAATAAGTGAATTAGAGAGAGAAGCTTAAACTTTCACTGGATGGTGTTTGTACTGAATGTTAATGAGTTTCTCACTGTAGTGGATTTATGGTGGAAGAAGCAGCATCAGTGTTGGCAGTGAGTAAATACACACTAATATGTTGACAGTAAATTAATGATTAGATTATTGTAGGACTTAAACATCATATCATAACTTTCTATCAGTCTACAGAAGGAGTGGAGAATTATTCTCACTTTAGCTCCACACATTCAGTCGTATATTGCAAATTTATCATTAGTACATCAGCAGTTTTACTCAGTGATGCATTATGGGTAAAACCTGTGCAATTGCAGATCTACATTTTGTGAATTTTCAGCTTTTAGTTTATGTAATTTATTTGTGTGAATCACTCCCTAGCTGCATCCTCAGTTTAGACTGACAATCTTGATGTTTAAAAAGAGAAAAAACACTAAAACGTAATAAAAACAGTCAGAGAGTTAATGTATTAATCAGCTGATGTGAACAGAAGTTGGTGTTTTGTAGCTGTTTTGTAATAAGAGGTTTAAATGGATGGAGAGAGCAGTGAGTTTAGAGCAGCAGGGTTTTTGTACGGCCACTAAACCTGTTTGTATCACTGTGGTACACTTTCGGTGGAGGAACTAAACTGTCTGTGGGCCGTAAGTAACCTGTTTATTAATGACTGAAATGGAGTGTGTTCAGATTAATGACTGAAATGAAGTGTGTTCAGATTAATGTCTGAAATGGAGTGTGTTCAGATTATTGACTGAAATAGAGTGTGTTCAGATTAATGACTGAAATAGAGTGTGTTCAGTTTAATGACTGAAATGGTGTGTGTTCAGATTAATGACTGAAATGGTGTGTGTTCAGATTATTGACTGAAATGCAGTGTGTTCAGATTAATGACTGAAATAGAGTGTGTTCAGATTAATGACTAAATTAAATTGTGTTCATTTTGTTTCTCATTTTTCTTATTTTAGAAGTTTGAGAAAATGTATCTGACTTTAGTGCGAGTAGCTCATTTTAATTTAAATAAACAAACAAAATAGAATTTGTTAGTGTATATTACTTACTTTTTTTTGTTGAAATACACTAACTATATTTAACTATATTTAATATCTCAGAGACTGTGAGTCCATAAACAGAGTTAAATGTGGAAGCATAAATTGAATTTACTTAAATAATAAATAAGTTGTATTTTAAATGCTGTTTATTCTCATTATAAAATAATTGTAATATTTCCGATTATTGAATATACTGTACAGTTAGATTTGAACTTCCAGTGATCACAGTAATATAAATCATTATAGATTTAAGATGTAAAAGTATTTGAATTGAATGTGAAACGTTTGTGATGCTCCACTGAACTCAGTTCTGCTCTGAAAGATATAAAGGGAAGTGAAACACACACAGCGAGCTGAAACGAAGCCTGAGTGACTGACAGCTGTCCGTTCCTTTCTCAACTGTGTGTGTGTGTGTGTGTGTGTGTGTGTGTGTGTGTGTGTGTGTGTGTGTAGGCCTCACCCAGCCCAGTGTGACGGTGTTGCCCCCCTCCAGTGTGGAGCTGCAGCAGGAGAAGGTCACACTCGTGTGTGTGGCCTACAAGGGCTTCCCCTCGGACTGGAGGCTGAGCTGGAAGGTTGATGGGAGCAGCTGGAGCTCGGGGGAGAGCCGCAGCACCGCAGTTCTGCAGGCGGACGGCCTCTACAGCTGGAGCAGCACGCTGAGCCTCCACCCGGAGCAGTGGAGGAACATGGTGGTGACCTGTGAGGCCTCCAAGGACAACCAAACACCTGTGGTGAGCACAGTGAACACAGAGCAGTGCTGAGAGCTGTGAGCTCACACACACGTTACTCAGCTCACCTTCTACTGCTTCACTGTGTGCTCCATGTGGCCTTTACTGCTCAAATATCCCACTTTCATCATTTCATCTGAGTTATTGACATGTGAGCTCACACACTCCTCACTTTAACTCAGCTCTTCTTCTTATCACCTAAATATGTGTTAAGTGTGTGTATGACTGCAATGTCCTGCTTTGAATTATTAATAAAAGCCTTTTGAATTAGTAAACACTTTTGCTGCACATTATTGATTATGCACATCGTACACAAATCACCAATGCATCTCTCAGTATATGAAAAATACATAATAATAATAATAATAATAATAATAATAATAATAATAATAATAACACTTTGTTTTACACCATATACATACATACCTACATATATATACACACACACACACACACACACACACACACACACACACATATATATATATATATATATATATATATATATATATATATATATATATATATATATATATATATATATATATAACTATATAACCTTTGGCTGTATAATTTTCTAAGTGTCCTGTATTTTGAATTGTCTTCAGCCTGAACTAATCGAGAGAAAACATCGACACTGAGGATGTGGTTGAGTGAGATTAAAGTTGTAAAGCATTTTTGTTTAAAAGAGCTTGTGGGAAATTTCATGTTACTTTCACCCATCTGCTAGTTGGGGACTGGTGTGATGGTGTTGGAAATGCTGTTACATCTACTGTATTAATCACGACTGTACCCCTGTATGTTACTCACACTGAAGTGTAATAAATATTCAGTTAAATCACAATTATTCCTTATATAGTGAATTTCCCCCACACCAAGAGACACGTTACACTTTAAACATCAGTATGTACCTAGAATGTATTAGTTAGCCTACAGCTTCCAATCCCTGGTCCTGGAGTGTTCCCTGTCCTGCACATTTTAGTGTTTTGTCTGCAGTAACACACTGAAGCGCTGAAATGTGCAGGACTGGGGTTACTGGGGTGGACAATGGGTAGACCAGGGTTAGGAACCTGTGAATCAGCCACTATCAGTACACCATGAACACTGATCAAGCACGTGGCACCTCAAACAGCAAGAAATTACACAGAAGTGAGGAGAAACACTAATATCTTTGTTGTTGAAATTGGTTCATGTGATCCAGGGGAAACAAAACCAGGGAGCAGGTAACATTCCCTGAGTCTCACAGCAGATCCTGACTCAGAGTTCATCCTCCAGTCTGAAATGTCCCTCTACTGAGCAAAATGCTAGTGTCGCTAATCCATCCATCCATCCATTATCTATACCACAGGGTCGGAGGGAACCTGGAGACTATCCCAGGGAGCACAAGGCGGGGTACACCCAGAACAGCTTACCAATCCATTGCAGAGCACATTCACACACCCATTCATACACTACAGACACTTTGGACATGCCAATCAGCCTACCATGCATGTCTTTGCACTGGGGGAGGAAACCAGAGTACTCAGAGGAAACTCCACACACAGGGCAGCGGTGGGAATCGAACTCCCAACCCTGGCGGAATGATCCAAACATGTTAACCACTGAACCACCGTGCACCCCATGCTATATGTTCAAACGACTGATTGAATATAATTAATGATAGATTCTGCACACGAGTGCTTTATGAGGATGGTTTTGTTTTGGGCCCAAAAGTTCTGGAAACCAACAGGTCACACACACAGACACAGACCGGTGTAAAAGAGTTGTGTCAATTGAATAGGTAGAGTGTGTGCATGGCCGGCACTACCTATAGGCAAAGTAGGCAATTGCCTAGAGCCTCGGGATTGGAAGCAGCGGCTTCATAACCGTAACTTCCCTATACGCTAGTCCACCAATCAAGATGTGCAGGAAAAGGTTAGGCTCTTTGTCTATTGAATATAGATGAATTGTCACTCACCTGTAGTGAAACCAGTTAATATTACCGTTTCAAAGTGGGTCAAACCCTCTGAATGTATGAAGAGAGAGGGTACGACGAACAAAATACAAAATTGCAACTTTTCTGCAGCTGACTGACTTTAAGTCAGTGACTTATGATGGCGTAGAAACAAACACATCCTTCAGAGGCTGCTGAGCGAAAGGCTAAACAGGCACGCAAAGAAAGTGCAGCTCGTGATGCAGGTGTGTGAGTTATCATCATCTATTTTGGAGTGATTGTACTGTACTCTAAAAATGAACTGGGCCTTGTTCTGTCGATCAGAGTCATTTCAGGATAGATCATTTGCCAGTTTATTCTGAGTTCAAAAGAGCGTGAGCGCCGTGGACGCGTCGAGACTGTCAGACACTTTGAATTCGTACGTACAATGACATTGCATCAGAATTGGGAGAAAAATACTAAAGTAAAAGTGAAGAAGTTTTAATCAAAATCAAAGAGCAAACACACAAAAAAAAGTTCCTCAACTGTCTGTGTATCTTCTAAATTGTGCTGATGTTTACATTACTGCTCTAACATAATACTTCATTTAGTTTTCAAATCATAAAACATTATATTGTTATATTTAATAAAAAATAAGCATACAATTTTATGTAGAAATAAACTATTCTTTCTGTGTAGTAGTTTGTCTCTTTCACTTCCACTAGCAGTTGATTTGTGTATATAGTGCATATTTAAGGTATTGCACTACAACACATAATATGACTATATCTATAGTCTATATAGGTTCAATAGGAGGGGGAAATCCTGTCCATACCCAGCTTGGAAAAAAACATAAAGGCACTGATGTTCATTTACTGAAGTGGTGTGCAGGAAGTGTTCATTTGTTATTGTTTGTTGGCAATGTAATGTTTTTAGGTATTTTTTTTTCTCATGTTACTGTATAATGTTGGCAAAACTGTTCGTTATCTCAAATAGTGGATTCGTGTGTTACTGTAAATAAATTACTGAATAAATTACGGCAAAAAAAAAAGTTGAATAAAGTATACATTTTAAATTAATGGGGTAAAAAAACATGTCGTCATAGGAGGGGTGCGGGGGAGGGCCTCCAAACATCTAGAACCGGCCTTGGGCGGGTGTGTGTGTTTGTGTGTGTGTGTGTGTGTGTGTGTGTGTGTGTGGATCACGTCTATCTACAGGATATTAGGTGAAGAGTGAGTTTATATAAAGGGAGTGAATATAGATAGACTAATATCACATAGAACTATTTTTCACAGTTTGCACCATGACAGTTTAAAACATCAGGAAACTATTTATCTTACAGTAGTGGACGTGATGGACTGTGTGCCGTGTGGTGTGATGATTATTGAGAGATTTCTAATGTGGGTTGTGAGTTAGTGTGGTGTGGTTCCTCTCCTCCACAGAGTGTCATTGTGTCGTATCACATCCTCCAACTCAGCACCTGCAGTCGCTCCCAGCTGCAGCAGTGCAGTCTCTCTACAATCTGACTGAGGGAGGTTTTTGTACGACTCTATAACACTGTGTGAACCAGTAGCCAGAGATTTCATGCCGACTCTGACAGTAATAATCTCCTGCATCTTCAGTCTGGACTCCACTGATGGTCAGAGTGAAATCAGATCCAGATCCACTGCCACTGAAACGAGCTGGAAAACCCGACTGTAGCTGCTTTACATATTTAATCAGGAGTTTAGGAGCTTCTCCAGGTTTCTGCTGATACCAGTGTAAATAATGGCCGTATGAGCTGTGAGAAGACACTGCCTGACTGGTTCTACAGTTGATGGTGACTGTTTCTCCTGGAAGAGCAGATTTCACTGCAGGAGTCTGAGTTACTGTGGCTTGACCTCTGCATTCTGAAAAAAAATATTTTTAATGTAACAAATTTTAAGTTAGTGAAATATTATAATAGAAACAATGAGTATATTTGTACGAACAGATCATTGTAGAGATAAAATATGAATCAGTGTCTGACCTTGAGTCCAGAGGATCAGTGTCCAGATGAAGACGGGGATCAAAGTCATGGTAGCTGTGGGTGAAGTTGCTGTAGCAGCAGCTCTCGGTCATGAAGTGTTAAAGTCACAGCGCTATAAACACTCCCAGAGCACTGAAGCATGTGCTGCCAATGCAAAGTGTCCTCTGAGTATGGAGACGCCTTTACCACATTCCCCCAATCTTACTGTAAATCTCACACTACTACAGAGTTACTGGGTGAATTTAGCTTCTGGGGTCAGATGGAGATTTTCTGGAAAATAGTTTTTAGTGAATTATAGAGAGAATGTTAAAATCTAACTGGTCGAAAGTTTATGAGAGATTCCTTTTTATTTTCATTTTGTTTCAGTCCAAAAGAATTCAGTTGTCCACTTTAAAACACGCTTATCAGTCTGAGGTGGTGTCAGTGGTGTAGCTGTGCTGAATAAAGCTTCAATGTGGAAAGCGTGTCTCCTTTTAGTGAAGTGTCTTTTGTCCAGTTAACCCCTGGCATTAACACGCATCCTGGGTGATTGGATTATAAGTGGACAGCGCTAAGTACAGGTATGAACGGGGTCGAATGTATATTGAAGACGCATTGTGATTCGTTCACTCAAACCACATTCGGAGGTGGTCTGGGATGCATATGGCCACATCACATTTGTAGTGTGAACTCTCATGTGTCCTGAAGCATCCAGGACGGCAACGAAGGACCAACTACTTGACAGCGCTAGCCAGAAAATATCTATTCATTGCAAAAATGTTTGTAAATATCATGTTAATCATGTTAATATCAGGTATGAACAGCAACTTTAACAGCAGGTCGAGTGCAGCACTGTGTGTTGTGCTTGAGTGAGTTTGGCTGAAGAACCATGAACATCTGCTGAAAGTGCTGATCTATTCTAGGACTCCGAGCTGTTCATGCAAATGTGTGTGTGTGTGTGTGTGTGTGTGTGTGTGTGTGTGTGTGTGTGTGTGTGTGTGTGTGTGTGTGTGTGTGTATGCGTGTGCGTGTGTGTTTCACTGAGTAAATCTACCTCTTTATATACTATTGAGTGAAGAGGTAATTTTTCACTTCTTATTTTTTCTTTGTATCTGTCACTCAAATCTCCTGATGACCTTTACAGAAGTTCTCACACTCCTCTCTTTATAACAGCGGGAGAAGAAAGAGCTCTAATTGATACTTAATATTTATTAGGTCTTGCTCATGTAGTGATGGGTCTGTCAGCATCATCATGGTCCAGAGACAACAGACTGCTCTGAGTTAATCATGACTGAACCAGTAAGCAGATAGTTACAGGAATGTTGTTTATGACTTTCAGCTCATTCTGAAGGTCCTGATCATGCAACATTCATAGAATGAATTGTGCTACCTCTTACTGAACTGAATGTGGATGTAAGTATTCATAGTCACTGTGTGTGCATACTTAAATGTGTACAAGTGTGTAAAAATAAAAGGTGAATGATTCGAACTAAAATCATGCCAGTACATGTATTGTTTCAATTCAGTCAAATGCAATCTCCAAAACAAAAAGGTGTTTATGGTTAGGATTAGGGGCAGGTGAGTGTTCCAGCCTATTCTTACAAATTCATTAATATAAAAGTGAATGTAATTGAAATACTTTTCCTTCTAAAGGTTCAGATTCTTAATATCTCATACATGAGGGTATAGAAGAACTGCAAAGTAAACTAGGATTACAACAGAGCAAGATGCAGGTCAGACAAACTGGACATAAAATGTCTGTAATGACAGGAACAGGTAGAAAAAAATGGTAAGGGGGCCTGGACAAAGCTGGGTCATCAGCTGGAGAAATCACACCATGTTAGAGTTCATTCCACCACCTGGGGAAGGACACAGAAGAGTCGTGATGCAATATGAGGAAAGTGAGTTACTTTACTAGAACTACCCAGAGTTTACGTGTCTGGTCAGATGGTGTGACATAAGAGTTCTCCGTAGAGTTCACATAAATCATGCGGATGCATCTCCAGGGATATACAGCAGCTCAGTCTTGCTGCATTTTAGTTTCTGCTGATGAGCTAAACTTCCATGATGAGATGTCTGCAAAACATTCTGAGATCTGTGCAGAAACATAGAATGCTGGAATCCATGGAGGAAGAAGAGAAAGAGTGGAGTTTTCAGGAAGTCGGGGAGAGGTATAAATAGATGGTGATAGGCAGGGCAGGGAGAACAAGAGTGCAGGATACAAAGTGATAATCTGAAAAGTAGAGTGGGGTAACGCTGATACCCAAAGCTGATGAAGGATGGATGAAGACCAAGTCCGAAAAAGTTTAAACTATTGCGTGTTGGAAGGCAGTTGCAGAAGGTCATGTTATAGGAGTGAAAGAGAGGGAGAAGGTGCAGGAGGACTGGAGGCTTGCCTGAAGGGGGGCTACAGTCTAAAAGGAGAGTAGGTGAGGAGGCATCAGGACTAAGAAGGATGATTGTTGGATAATAACAATATGAAGATTCATTTTAGACAGGAACATCATTCAAAGAATGAAATGTTAAGATGAGACAGTACAAGAGGTGTATGAGAGAAAACAGAGGAATAAGACAGAACAGACAGTATCACTGAATCCTCTAGCTGATATCAGGTCAGAATAAGAGAATGTAATGGGGGCAGGATTGGTGACAGAGTCTGGAAAAAATGAAAATTATCCACCAAACAGTTTCAGTTATCACAAATAAAAATCTAGAAAACTACTAAACTATTTATCTTACAGTAGTGGACGTGATGGACTGTGTGCCGTGTGGTGTGATGATTATTGAGAGATTTCTAATGTGAGTTGTGAGTTAGTGTGGTGTGGTTCCTCTCCTCCACAGAGTGTCATTGTGTCGTATCACATCCTCCAACTCAGCACCTGCAGTCGCTCCCAGCTGCAGCAGTGCAGTCTCTCTACAATCTGACTGAGGGAGGTTTTTGTACGACTCTATAACACTGTGTGAACCAGTAGCCAGAGATGGAATGCCGACTCTGACAGTAATAATCTCCTGCATCTTCAGTCTGGACTCCACTGATGGTCAGAGTGAAATCAGATCCAGATCCACTGCCACTGAAACGAGCTGGAATACCCGACTGTAGCTGATTTGCATACTTAATCAGGAGTTTAGGAGCTTCTCCAGGTTTCTGCTGATACCAGAATAAATGCTCACCAGATGAGCCCTTGCTCACTGTCTGACTGGTTCTACAGTTGATGGTGACTGTTTCTCCTGGAAGAGCAGATTTCACTGCAGGAGTCTGAGTTACTGTGGCTTGAGCGCTGCATTCTGAAAAAAATTTTTTTTAATGTAACATAAATTTTAAGTTAGTGAAATATTATAATAGAAACAATGAGTGTATTTGTATGAACAGATCATTGTAGAGATAAAATCTGAAGCAGTGTCTGACCTTGAGTCCAGAGGATCAGTGTCCAGATGAAGACGGGGATCAAAGTCATGGTAGCTGTGGGTGAAGTTGCTGTAGCAGCAGCTCTCAGTCATGAAGTGTTAAAGTCACAGCGCTATAAACACTCCCAGAGCACTGAAGCATGTGCTGCCAATGCAAAGTGTCCTCTAAGTATGGAGACGCCTTTACCACATTCCCCCAATCTTACTGTAAATCTCACACTACTGCAGAGTTACTGTGTGAATTTAGCTTCTGGGGTCAGATGGAGATTTTCTGGAAAACACTTTTAGGTCCAAGATTCATAAATAAGTGAATTAGAGAGAGAAGCTTAAACTTTCACTGGATGGTGTTTGTACTGAATGTTAATGATTTTCTCACTGTAGTGGATTTATGGTGGAAGAAGCAGCATCAGTGTTGGCAGTGAATAAATACACACTAATATTTTGACTGTAAATGAATGATTAGATTATTGTAGGACTTAAACATCATATCATAACTTTCTATCAGTCTACAGAAAGAGTGGAGAATTATTCTCACTTTAGCTCCACACATTCAGTCGTATATTGCAAATTTATCATTAGTACACCAGCATTTTTACTCAGTGATGCTTTATGGGTAAAACCTGTGCATTTGCAGATCTACATTTTGTGAATTTTCAGCTTTTAGTTTATGTAATTTATTTGTGTGAATCACTCACTAGCTGCATCCTCAGTTTAGACTGACAATCTTGATGTTTAAAAAGAGAAAAAACACTAAAACGTAATAAAAACAGTCAGAGAGTTAGTGTATTAATCAGCTGATGTGAACAGAAGTTGGTGTTTTGTAGCTGTTTTGTAATAAGAGGTTTAAATGGATGGAGAGAGCAGTGAGTTCAGAGCAGCAGGGTTTTTGTACGGCCACTAAACCTGTTTGTATCACTGTGGTACACTTTCGGTGGAGGAACTAAACTGTCTGTGGGCCGTAAGTAACCTGTTTATTAATGACCGGAATAGAGTGTGTTCAGATTAATGACTGAAATGGAGTGTGTTTAGATTAATGATTGAAATAGAGTGTGTTCAGAATAATGATCGAAATGGAGTGTGTTCAGATTAATGACTGAAATGGAGAGTGTTCAGTTTAATGACTGAAATGGAGTGTGTTCAGATTAATGACGGAAATGGAGTGTGTTCAGATTAATGACTGAAATAGAGTGTGTTCAGATTAACGACTGAAATAATGTGTGTTCAGATTATTGACTGAAATGGAGTGTGTTCAGATTAATGGCTGAAATGGAGTGTGTTCAGATTAATGACTGAAATTGAGTGTGTTCATATTAATGACTGAAATGGAGTGTGTTCAGACTATTGACTGAAATGCAGTGTGTTCAGATTAATGGCTGAAATGGAGTGTGTTCAGATTAATGACTGAAATGGAGTGTGTTCAGATTAATGACTGAAATGGAGTGTGTTCAGATTAATGACTGAAATGGAGTGTGTTCAGATTAATGACTGAAATGGAGTGTGTTCAGATTAATGACTGAAATGCAGTGTGTTCAGATTAATGATGGAAATGGAGTGTGTTCAGATTAATGACTGAAATGGAGTGTGTTCAGATTAATGACTGAAATGGAGTGTGTTCAGATTAATGACTGAAATGGAGTGTGTTCAGATTAATGACTGAAATGGAGTGTGTTCAGATTAATGACTAAATTAAATTGTGTTCAATTTGTTTCTCATTTTTCTTATTTTAGAAGTTTGAGAAAATGTATCTGACTTTAGTGCGAGTAGCTCAATTTAATTTAAATCTACAAACAAAATAGAATTTGTTGTTTGTGTATATTACTGACTTTTTTTTGTTGAATTACACTAATTATATTTAACTATATTTAATATCTCAGAGACTGTGAGTTCATAAACAGAGTTAAATGCGGAAGCATAAACTGAATTTACTTAAATAATAAATAAGTTGTATTTTAAATGCCGTTTATTCATATTAAAAAATAATTGTAATATTTCAGATTATTGAATATTCTGTACAGTTGGATTTGAACTTCCAGTGATTACAGTAAAATAAATCATTATAGATTTAAGATGTAAAAGTATTTGAATTGAATGTGAAACGTTTGTGATGCTCCACTGAACTCAGTTCTGCTCTGTAAGATATAAAGGGAAGTGAAACACACACAGCGAGCTGAAACGAAGACTGAGTGACTGACAGCTGTCTATTCCTTTCTCAACTGTGTGTGTGTGTGTGTGTGTGTGTGTGTGTGTGTGTGTGTGTGTGTGTGTGTGTGTAGGCCTCACCCAGCCCAGTGTGACGGTGTTGCCCACCTCCAGTGTGGAGCTGCAGCAGGAGAAGGTCACACTCGTGTGCGTGGCCTACAAGGGCTTCCCCTCGGACTGGAGGCTGAGCTGGAAGGTTGATGGGAGCAGCTGGAGCTCGGGGGAGAGCCACAGCACCGCAGTTCTGCAGGCGGACGGCCTCTACAGCTGGAGCAACACGCTGAGCCTCCACCCGGAGCAGTGGAGGAACAAGGTGGTGACCTGTGAGGCCTCCAAGGACAACCAACCACCTGTGGTGAGCACAGTGAACACAGAGCAGTGCTGAGAGCTGTGAGCTCACACACACGTTACTCAGCTCACCTTCTACTGCTTCACTGTGTGCTCCATGTGGCCTTTACAGCTCAAATGTCCCACTTTCATCATTTCATCTGAGTTATTGACATGTGAGCTCACACACTCCTCACTTTAACTCAGCTCTTCTTCTTATCACCAAAATATGTGTTAAGTGTGTGTATGACTGCAATGTCCTGCTTTGAAGTATTAATAAAAGCCTTTTGAATCAGTAAACACTTTTGCTGCACATTATTGATTATGCACATCGTACACAAATCACCAATGCATCTCTCAGTATATGAAAAATACATAATAATAATAATAATAATAATAATAATAATAATAATAACACTTTGTTTTACACCATATACATACATACATACATATATATACACACACACACACACATATATATATATATATATAACCTTTGGCTGTAGAATTTTCTAAGTGTCCTGTATTTTGAATTGTCTTCAGACTGAACTAATCGAGAGAAAACATCGACACTGAGGATGTGGTTGAGTGAGATTAAAGTTGTAAAGCATTTTTGTTTAAAAGAGCTTATGGGAAATTTCATGTTACTTTCACCCATCTGCTAGTTGGGGACTGGTGTGATGGTGTTGGAAATGCTGTTACACCTACTGTATTAATCACGACTGTACCCCTGTATGTTACTCACACTGAAGTGAAATAAATATTCAGTTACAAAAATTCACAAGTATTCCTTATATAGTGAATTTCCCCATACCAAGAGACACGTTACACTTTAAACATCAGTATGTACCTAGAATGTATTAGTTAGCCCACAGCTTCCAATCCCTGGTCCTGGAGTGTTCCCTGTCCTGCACATTTTAGTGTTTTGTCTGCAGTAACACACTGAAGCGCTGAAATGTGCAGGACTGGGGTTACTGGGGTGGACAATGGGTAGACCAGGGTTAGGAACCTGTGAATCAGCCACTATCAGTACACCATGAACACTGATCAAGCACGTGGTACCTCAGACAGCAAGAAATTACACAGAAGTGAGGAGAAACACTAATATCTTTGTTGTTGAAATTGGTTCATGTGATCCAGGGGAAACAAAACCAGGGAGCAGGTAACATTCCCTGAGTCTCACAGCTGATCCTTACTCAGAGTTCATCCTCCAGTCTGAAATGTCCCTCTACTGAGCAAAATGCTAGTGTCGCTAATCCATCCATCCATCGATTATCTATACCACAGGGTCGGAGGGAACCTGGAGACTATCCCAGGGAGCACAAGGCAGGGTACACCCAGGACAGCTTACCAATCCATTGCAGAGCACATTCACACACCCATTCATACACTACAGACACCTTGGACATGCCAATCAGCCTACCATGCATGTCTTTGCACTGGGGAGGAAACCGGAGTACTCGGAGGAAACTCAACACACAGGGCAGCGGTGGGAATCAAACCCCCAAAGCTGGCGGAATGATCCGAACATGTTAACCACTGAACCACCGTGCACCCCATGCTATATGTTCAAACGACTGATTGAATATAATTAATGATAGATTCTGCACACGAGTGCTTGATGAGGATGGTTTTGTTTTGGGCCCCAAAAGTTCTGGAAACCAACAGATCACACACACAGACACAGACCGGTGTAAAAGAGTTGTGTCAATTGAATAGGTAGAGTGTGTGCAGGGCCAGCACTACCTATAGGCAAAGTAGGCAATTGCCTAGAGCCTCGGGATTGGAAGCAGCGGCTTCATAACCGTAACTTCCCTATACGCTAGTCCACCAATCAAGATGTGCAGGAAAAGGTTAGGCTCTTTGCCTATTGGATATAGATGAATTGTCACTCACCTGTAGTGAAACCAGTTAATATTACCGTTTCAAAGTGGGTCCCACCCTCTGAAAGTATGAAGAGAGAGGGTACGATGAACAAAATACAAAATTGCAACTTTTCTGCAGCTGACTGACTTTAAGTCAGTGACTTATGATGGCGTAGAAACGAACACATCCTTCAGGGGCTGCTGAGCGAAAGGCTAAACAGGCACGCAAAGAAAGTGCAGCTCGTGATGCAGGTGTGTGAGTTATCATCATCTATTTTGGAGTGATTGTACTGTACTCTAAAAATGAACTGGGCTTTGTTCTGTCGATCAGAGTCATTTCAGGATAGATCAATTGCCAGTTTATTCTGAGTTCAAAAGAGCGTGAGCGCCGTGGACGCGTCGAGACTGTCAGACACTTTGAATTCGTACGTACAATGACATTGCGTCAGAATTGGGAGAAAAATACTAAAGTAAAAGTGAAGAAGTTTTAATCAAAATCAAAGAGCAAACACACTAGAGTATTAAAAAAAAGTTCCTCAACTGTCTGTGTATCTTCTAAATTATGCTGATGTTTACATTACTGCTCTAACATAATACTTCATTTAGTTTTCAAATCATAAAACATTCTATTGTTATATTTAATAAAAAAATAAGCATACAATTTTATGTAGAAATAAACTATTCTTTCTGTGTAGTAGTTTGTCTCTTTCACTTCCACTAGCAGTTGACTTGTGTATATAGTGCATATTTAAGGTATTGCACTACAACACATAATATGACTATATCTATAGTCTATATAGGGTCAATAGGAGGGGGAAATCCTGTCCATACCCAGTTTAGAAAAAAACATAAAGGCACTGATGTTCATTTACTGAAGTGGTGTGCAGGAAGTGTTCATCTTGTTATTATTTGTTGGCAATGTAATGGTGTCTTGTATAGAGTTGGCAAAACTGTTTGTTATCTCAAATAGTGGATTTGTGTGTTACTATAAATAAATTACTGAATAAATTACGGCAAAAAAAGTTGAATAAAGTTAACATTTTAAATTAATGGGGTAAAAAAACATGTCGTCATAGGAGGGGTGCGGGGGAGGGCCTCCAAACATCTAGAACCGGCTCTGGGTGTGTGTGTGTGTGTGTGTGTGTGTGTGTGTGTGTGTGTGTGTGTGTGTGTGTGTGTGTGTGTGTGTGTGTGTGTGTGTGTGTGTGTGTGTGTGTGTGTGTGTGTGTGTGTGACTGGTGGATCACGTCTATCTACAGGATATTGGAGGAAGAGTGAGTTTATATAAAGGGAGTGAATATAGATAGACTAATATCACATAGAACTATTTTTCACAGTTTGCACCATGACAGTCTAGAAAATCAGGAAACTATTTATCTTACAGTAGTGGACGTGATGGACTGTGTGCCGTGTGGTGTGATGATTATTGAGAGATTTCTAATGTGAGTTGTGAGTTAGTGTGGTGTGGTTCCTCTCCTCCACAGAGTGTCAGTGTGTTGTATCACATCCTCCAACTCAGCACCTGCAGTCGCTCCCAGCTGCAGTAGTGCAGTCTCTCTACAATCTGACTGAGGGAGGTTTTTGTACGACTCTATAACACTGTGTGAACCAGTAGCCAGTGATTTCATGGTAACTCTGACAGTAATAATCTCCTGCATCTTCAGTCTGGACTCCACTGATGGTCAGAGTGAAATCAGATCCAGATCCACTGCCACTGAAACGAGCTGGAAAACCCGACTGCAGCTGCTTTACAAATTTAATCAGGAGTTTAGGAGCTTCTCCAGGTTTCTGCTGATACCAGTGTAACCGGTTACCGTATGAGCTGTGAGAAGACACTGTCTGACTGGTTCTACAGTTGATGGTGACTGTTTCTCCTGGAAGAGCAGATTTCACTGCAGGAGTCTGAGTTACTGTGGCTTGACCTCTGCATTCTGAAAAAAAATATTTTTAATGTAACAAATTTTAAGTTAGTGAAATATTATAATAGAAACAATGAGTGTATTTGTATGAACAGATCATTGTAGAGATAAAATCTGAAGCAGTGTCTGACCTTGAGTCCAGAGGATCAGCGTCCAGATGAAGACGGGGATCAAAGTCATGGTAGCTGTGGGTGAAGTTGCTGTAGCAGCAGCTCTCAGTCATGAAGTGTTAAAGTCACAGCGCTATAAACACTCCCAGAGCACTGAAGCATGTGCTGCCAATGCAAAGTGTCCTCTAAGTATGGAGACGCCTTTACCACATTCCCCCAATCTTACTGTAAATCTCACACTACTACAGAGTTACTGTGTGAATTTAGCTTCTGGGGTCAGATGGTGATTTTCTGGAAAACACTTTTAGGTCTAAGATTCATAAATAAGTGAATTAGAGAGAGAAGCTTAAACTTTCACTGGATGGTGTTTGTACTGAATGTTAATGAGTTTCTCACTGTAGTGGATTTATGGTGGAAGAAGCAGCATCAGTGTTGGCAGTGAGTAAATACACAGTAATATTTTGACTGTAAATGAATGATTAGATTATTGTAGGACTTAAACATCATATCATAACTTTCTATCAGTCTACAGAAGGAGTGGAGAATTATTCTCACTTTAGCTCCACACATTCAGTCGTATATTGCAAATTTATCATTAGTACATCAGCATTTTTACTCAGTGATGCATTATGGGTAAAACCTGTGCAATTGCAGATCTCCATTTTGTGAATTTTCAGCTTTTAGTTTGTGTAATTTATTTGTGTGAATCACTCACTAGCTGCATCCTCAGTTTAGACTGACAATCTTGATGTTTAAAAAGAGAAAAAACACTAAAACGTAATATAAACAGTCAGAGAGTTAGTGTATTAATCAGCTGATGTGAACAGAAGTTGGTGTTTTGTAGCTGTTTTGTAATAAGAGGTTTAAATGGATGGAGAGAGCAGTGAGTTTAGAGCAGCAGGGTTTTTGTACGGCCGCTAAACCTGTTTGTATCACTGTGGAACACTTTCGGTGGAGGAACTAAACTCATTGTGAAAAGTAAGTGCCTTTTTTTTCCCCTAAAACCTAATCGATTTATTAGTATATTTACACAATTCAATGAAATGTATAGATTTACTACAAAATAAATGATGTGATATTTATAAAAACACATACTGTAGATCTTTTCTATAAAATAGAGAAATGTGATGTGAAGAAGAGAGAGCTGCTTCTATAAACACTCTGCTTTCGTGTCATTTTGTAAAATTCACTTCATCTCTTTTTAAGATTCAGGTGAAATGTTAGCTTTTAGTTGATGTAATTGTTGCTTTGCGTTACTCTAATTCATCATCACAATGGAAATTTGTGTAACAGTGAAGCATGAACAATAATCGTTTATTGCTGATTTCCCATTAATGATAAGCCATAAATAATTATTAAGATGATCTAAAAAATTGAACAAAGATGACTTTACTGGATAAAGATAACTTTACCCTGGTGTGATGGTTATTTTTAGCACAGTGTTCCTTTGATCAGAAGATGGAGATTGTTTTGTTTGGCTGCAGTTTGGTTGGATGACGTTATCAGAATTGTGTTCTGTTGTACGATGTGCAGATAAACTACTGCATCTGTTCTACAGCCATTAAACTGAATGACCAAATATCACCATGTTCATTATGATAGAGTTCACATTAACATTAATATCATTGTGTGTGTGTGTGTGTGTGTGTGTGTGTGTGTGCTGCAGCTGGTCCGGTGGTGAAGCCCTCCGTGTCTCTGCTCCCTCCGTCCTCTCTGCAGCTCTCGGAGGGATCGGCCTCGTTGCTCTGCCTGCTCTCAGCCTATTCTCCACAGGGGGCGCTGCTGAGCTGGACCGTAGACGGTGCCGAGGTGAACGAGGGGGTTCTGACCAGCACAGAAGAACAGAAGAACGGCATCTACAGCCGCAGCAGCACCCTGACCCTCAGCAAAGAACGTTGGGAAGAGGCCGAGGTGTTCGGCTGTACCGTCTCCCACCACGACACCACTCAGATCGCCTCGTTCCGAAAGAGCCGCTGTGAAGTCCACTAGAATTCAAGTGTACACTTTAAAACACGCTTAGCAGTCTGAGGTGGTGTCAGTGGTGTAGCTATGCTGAAATAAAGCTTCAATGTGGAAAGCATGTCTCCTTTTTCACTAGTGAAGTGTCTTGTGCTGTGCTTGACTGAGTTTGGCTGAATAACCATGAACATCTGCTGAAAGTGTTGATCTATTCTGGGACTCAGAGCTGTTCATGCAATTGAACTTTCATTTCTTATTTCTGTGATTGGTGAGAATTTGCATAAACCTTTAAAAAAAATTCAAACACAATCCAGTAAAATACATTAAAGAACAAACTGAGTCAAGAGAAAACATAAAAAATTACTTTCTCTGTGTTTTTAAAAGGACATACCAACCTTGATCAGGATGAAACCTCTCTCAGATCCATACTCAAGTTAAAAACACAGGTAGGCACAGGGCAAAACAAGAATTTAAACTATTATAACCTTAACAAGGAAAACAAGTTTTAAAAAAAAAACATATAAAAGAAGAACGACCCAGAAAATAAAGTGCTAAAAAAAACAAGGAAACACATATTAAGGCAGTAATAGAGTTCTATTCAAGACCGAAATCTTGTTCATTGTTCATGTTCACACAGTCAGATCAGGCTCCTACAGGACTTGATCTTTCTCTCTGAGATGATACACATGTTCTAGGAAAAGTCCTGAATTTGAAAGTCCTGAAAGGAGTCTTAAACTGTAATGTATGAGCAGAGCAGGTAATGTACTACACACACCCTCATCACTTCTTAACACTTGCTGTGTGTTGGGAACACAGGGCTGTCTGTCTGACAGATTTGTAGGCTGTTATTCACAGAAATGAATGCGGTTGTTACACCCAGTGCATGAAGACACGACTGTGAAATCTCCAGAAAACAGTGGAAATTACAGCTGTCTCTCAAATCTCCTGATGACCATTACTGAAGTTCTCACTCTCCTCTGTTTATAACAGCGGGAGAAGAAAGAGCTCTAACTGATATGTAATCTTTATTTAGTCTTGCTCATGTAGTGATGGGTCTGTCAGCATCATCATGGCCCAGAGACAACAGACTGCTCTGAGTTAATCATGACTGAACTAGTAAGCAGATAGTTACAGGAATCTAGTTTATGACTTTCAGCTCATTCTGAATGAGTAAAAAAAAGTTACACTGTGTCGATACTTAAATGTACACAAGTGTGTAAAAATAAAAGGTGAATGATTTGAACTAAAATTCGAAGGCAGGATATGTATTTTTTCAGTGTGCTCTGAACATTGTCACTCAAATTAGTGTTTACTGTTGGATTAGGGACAGACTAGTGTTCATACCTGTTCTAACCATGTCATTAAATTAAAACTGATTGAAATTGAGTTATTTTTCCTCAGATAAAGCTCAGAATCTCAGTGTAGCCCAGTAGGAGAGGAAAGATAATATATTCTCTTTCATTTCTGTTGGGTATGATGTTCTCAGTTTGTGGTGTTATGGAAAATGTTATTATATTTAGTATTTGTTTGTGCTTGGTTATGACAGGGCAGTACTTCATTTATATGTTCATTGTATTTCTGTTGTATGCGTAATTTCATTCAGGTCCAGGTCTTCATCAGGACTGGAAGAAGCTGGTCATGTGGAGGATAGAATGAGAGAGAACGGCATGAAGAGAGAGAAAACAAGAGCGTTGTGGTTAACAGTGTGTTGAAAGTTGCGTCGTGTATAGATAGCGGTTGTTAGTTCGATAACTTGAGATTAACTGTACTTGACAAAAGTGGAGGACATTGGACTTTCCAAAAAAACATCTAACACTGAATCAGCCAGGAGGCTGAATACCCGTTAGCTCAGTATCCATTAGCATTTCTGACACGGAGTGACCCAGACATTAACGGAGGCGAGCTCTCCCAGCAAACCAAAGTGAGTTTAAAAGCTGTGGCTAGGCCACAGAGACTCCAAGGATCTCACATACAGCGGTCCGAGTTGCCATGAAGCTCAGACTTCCTCTGACAATACTGGAAATCCTCACACTGACAACAAAGACATTGTGCCACCGTGACCGGAGTGCAGCCAGTTACTCCTAACCCGTGAGTGAGTTTTACTTCATTTAGCTCTTACAGTGACTGAAGCGGCCATTTGTTTTTAGGCCTGAATAAACACGAGTCGTGCATTGGGCCTGCAACTGCTCTAAGGAGTAGAAGTTTATTATGGTGTTTCTGTAGGTGAGCCCACAGTACCTGTAAATAGTATGTTCTTAAGGTTATTATAATACATACATGTTAAGTGCATATAAATAAGATCTGGTAGCCAAGTACATATTTGTGTTCTGCTGTTTTGAGTACAAATACAAGAGGTATAAACTTGTGTAGACTGCAGTAGACAAATATCAAGATAATAAAGGACTGTACAAGATCTTGAATCACCTCTGTGGACAGAACTGACCAGATCCTCCTGATGTAAATGAGAAACCTGCATGACCGAATCAGGTTAGGAATATGAGGAGAGAAGTTTAAATGGTTGTTCAGAACTAGCTCAAGGTGTCCTGTGTTGTCAGATGGTGTGATCCAATAGTTCTTCTGGGAGATCAATAAATCTTGACATGGGGAAGGATCTCCAGGGAAATACAGCAGCTCAGTGTTTCTGAGACTTAGTTTCAGCTGATGAGCTGTCATTCATGATGAGATGTCTGCTAGACATGCTGAGATCTGTGCAGAAACATAAGGTGCTGTAATTTATGGAGGAGGAAGAGAAAGAGTGGAGGACTCAGGAAGTGGGGGAGAGGTACAGTACAAATAGAGGGTGATATGCAGGGCAGGGAGAGCAAGAGTGCAGGATACAAAGTGAAAATCTGAAAAATACAGCAGGGTAACGCTGATACCTAGAGATGAGGAAGGATGGATGAGGACCAGGGCCAAAATGTTTATTTTGTGTCAGAAGGCAGTTGAAGAAGGTTATGTTATAGGAGTGCAAGAAAGAGATATGAGACAGAAGATAGAGACAGAAACTAAGGCTGAGAATAGATTAATAACAGTGACTGATATCAGAGACAGTAATGGTGGCAGGATTTGTGATAGACAATGATGAGTGAAAAAAAACTACTGATCTGACAGTAGTGGATGTGATGGACTGTGTGCAGTGTGGTGTGATGATTATTGAGAGATTTCTAATGTGAGTTGTGAGTTAGTGTGGTGTGGTTCCTCTCCTCCACAGAGTGTCATTGTGTCGTATCACATCCTCCAACTCAGCACCTGCAGTCGCTCCCAGCTGCAGCAGTGCAGCCTCTCTACAATCTGACTGAGGGAGGTTTTTGTACGACTCTATAACACTGTGTGAACACACCACCACTGTGGTAACTCTGACAGTAATAATCTCCTGCATCTTGAGTCTGGACTCCACTGATGGTCAGAGTGAAATCAGATCCAGATCCACTGCCACTGAAACGAGCTGGAAAACCCGACTGCAGCTGATTTACAAGTTTAATCAGGAGTTTAGGAGCTTCTCCAGGTTTCTGCTGATACCAGTGCAAATAATTGCTACTATACACTGCCTGGCTGGTTCTACAGTTGATGGTGACTGTTTCTCCTGGAAGAGCAGATTTCACTGCAGGAGTCTGAGTTACTGTGACTTGACCTCTGCATTCTGAAAAATACACAATAATGAAGCATGAAACTGAAATATAATAATATAGAATGAGTGTATTTGTATGAACAGACCATTGTAGAGATAAAATCTGAAGCAGTGTCTGACCTTGAGTCCAGAGGATCAGCGTCCAGATGAAGACGGGGATCAAAGTCATGGTAGCTGTGGGTGAAGTTGCTGTAGCAGCAGCTCTCAGTCATGAAGTGTTAAAGTCACAGCTCTATAAACACTCCCAGAGCACTGAAGCATGTGCTGCCAATGCAAAGTGTCCTCTAAGTATGGAGACGCCTTTACCACATCCCCCCAATCTTACTGTAAATCTCACACTACTACAGAGTTACTGTGTGAATTTAGCTTCTGGGTTCAGATGGAGATTTTCTGGAAAACACTTTTAGGTCTAAGATGCATAAATAAGTGAATTAGAGAGAGAAGCTTAAACTTTCACTGGATGGTGTTTGTACTGAATGTTAATGAGTTTCTCACTGTAGTGGATTTATGGTGGAAGAAGCAGCATCACTGTTGGCAGTGAGTAAATACACACTAATATTTTGGCGGTAAATTAATGATCAGATTATTGTAGGACTTAAACATCGTATCATAACTTTCTATCAGTCTACAGAAGGAGTGGAGAATTATTCTCACTTTAGCTCCACACATTCAGTCGTATATTGCAAATTTACCATTAGTACATCAGCAGTTTTACTCAGTGATGCATTATGGGTAAAACCTGTGCAATTGCAGATCTACATTTTGTGAACTTTCAGCTTTTAGTTTGTGTAATTTATTTGTGTGAATTACTCCCTAGCTGCATCCTCAGTTTAGACTGACAATCTTGATGTTTAAAAAGAGAAAAAACACAAAAACGTAATAAAAACAGTCAGAGAGTTAGTGTATTAATCAGCTGATGTGAACAGAAGTTGGTGTTTTGTAGCTGTTTTGTAATAAGAGGTTTAAATGGATGGAGAGAGCAGTGAGTTTAGAGCAGCAGGGTTTTTGTACGGCCACTAAACCTGTTTGCATCACTGTGGTGGACTTTCGGTGGAGGAACTAAACTGTCTGTGGGCCGTAAGTAACCTGTTTATTAATGACTGAAATGGAGTGCGTTCAGATTAATGACTGAAATGAAGTGTGTTCATATTAATGACGGAAATGCAGTGTGTTCAGATTAATGACTGAAATGCAGTGGGTTCAAAATAATTACTGAAATAGAGTGTGTTCAGATTAATGACTGAAATGCAGTGTGTTCAGATTAATGACTGAAATGGAGTGTGTTCAGATTAATGACTGAAATGGAGTGTGTTCAGATTAATGACTAAATTAAATTGTGTTCATTTTGTTTCTTATTTTAGAAGTTTGAGAAAATGTATCTGACTTTAGTGCGAGTAGCTCATTTTAATTTAAATCGACAAACAAAATAGAATTTGTTGTTTGTGTATATTACTTACTTTTTTTTGTTGAATTACACTAACTATATTTAACTATATTTAATATGTCAGAGACTGTGAGTCCATAAACAGAGTTAAATGTTGAGGCATAAACTGAATTTACTTAAATAATAAATAAGTTGTATTTTAAATGCCGTTTATTCATATTAAAAAATAATTGTAATATTTCCGATTATTGAATATACTGTACAGTTAGATTTGAACTTCCAGTGATCACAGTAAAATAAATCATTATAGATTTAAGATGTAAAAGTATTTGAATTGAATGTGAAACGTTTGTGATGCTCCACTGAACTCAGTTCTGCTCTGTAAGATATAAAGGGAAGTGAAACACACACAGCGAGCTGAAACGAAGCCTGAGTGACTGACAGCTGTGTCTTCCTTTCTCAATTGTGTGTGTGTGTGTGTGTGTGTGTGTGTGTGTGTGTGTAGGCCTCACCCAGCCCAGTGTGACAGTGTTGCCCCCCTCCAGTATGGAGCTGCAGCAGGAGAAGGTCACACTCGTGTGTGTGGCCTACAAGGGCTTCCCCTCGGACTGGAGGCTGAGCTGGAAGGTTGATGGGAACAGCTGGAGCTCGGGGGAGAGCCGCAGCACCGCAGTTCTGCAGACGGACGGCCTCTACAGCTGGAGCAGCACGCTGAACCTCCACCCGGAGCAGTGGAGGAACAAGGTGGTGACCTGTGAGGCCTCCAAGGACAACCAACCACCTGTGGTGAGCACAGTGAACACAGAGCAGTGCTGAGAGCTGTGAGCTCACACACACGTTACTCATCTCACCTTCTACTGCTTCACTGTGTGTTCCATGTGGCCTTTACTGCTCAAATGTCCCACTTTCATCATTTCATCTGAGTTATTGACATGTGAGCTCACGCACTCCTCACTTTAACTCAGCTCTTCTTCTCATCACCTAAATATGTGTTGAGTGTGTGTATCACTGCAATGTCCTGCTTTGAATTATTAATAAAAGCCTTTTTGAATCAGTAAACACTTTTGCTGCACATTATTGATTATGCACATCGTACACAAATCACCAATGCATCTCTCAGTATATGAAAAATACATAATAATAATAATAATAATAATAATAATAATAATAACACTTTGTTTTACACCATATACATACATACATACATATACACACACACACACACACACACACACACACACACACATATATATACATATATATATATATATATATATATATATATATATATATATATATATATATATATATATATATATATATATATATATAACCTTTGGCTGTAGAATTTTCTAAGTGTCCTATATTTTGAATTGTCTTCAGCCTGAACTAATCGAGAGAAAACATCTACACTGATGATGTGGTTGAGTGAGAATAAAGTTGTAAAGCATTTTTGTTTAAAAGAGCTTGTGGGAAATTTCATGTTACTTTCACCCATCTGCTAGTTGGGGACTGGTGTGATGGTGTTGGAAATGCTGTTACACCTAGTGTATTAATCACGTCTGTTCCCCTGTATGTTACTCACACTGAAGTGTAATAAATATTCAGTTACAAAAAATCACAATTATTCCTTATACAGTGAATTTCCCCATACCAAGAGACACGTTACACTTTAAACATCAGTATGTACCTAGAATGTATTAGTTAGCCCACAGCTTCCAATCCCTGGTCCAGGAGTGTTCCCTGTCCTACACATTTTAGTGTTTTGTCTGCAGTAACACACTGAAGCGCTGAAATGTGCAGGACTGGGGTTACTGGGGTGGACAATGGGTAGACCAGGGTTAGGAACCTGTGAATCAGCCACTATCAGTACACCATGAACACTGATCAAGCATGTGGTACCTCAAACAGCAAGAAATTACACAGAAGTGAGGAGAAACACTAATATCTTTGTTGTTGAAATAGGTTCATGTGATCCAGGGGAAACAAAACCAGGGAGCAGGTAACATTCCCTGAGTCTCACAGCTGATCCTTACTCAGAATTCATCCTCCAGTCTGAAATGTCCCTCTACTGAGAAAAATGCTAGTGTAGCTAATCCATCCATCCATCCATTATCTATACCACAGGGTCAGAGAGAACCTGGAGACTATCCCAGGGAGCACAAGGCAGGGTACACCCAGGACAGCTTACCAATCCATTGCAGAGCACATTCACACACCCATTCATGCACTACAGACATCTTGGACATGCCAATCAGCCTACCATGCATGTCTTTAGACTGGGGGAGGAAACCAGAGTACTCAGAGGAAACTCCACACACAGGGCAGCAGTGGGAATCGAACCCCCAACCCTGGCGGAATGATCCGAACATGTTAAACACTGAACCACTGTGCACCCCATGCTATATGTTCAAAGGACTGTACAATGACATTGTGTCGGGATCGGGAGAAAAATACTAAAGTAAAAGTAAAGAAGTTTTAATCAAAATCAAAGAGTAAACACACTAGAGTATTAAAAAAAAAGTTCCTCAACTGTCTGTGTATCTTCTAAATTGTGCTGATGTTTACATTACTGCTCTAACATAATACTTCATTTAGTTTTCAAATCATAAAACATTATATTGTTATATTTAATAAAAAATAAGCATACAATTTTATGTAGAAATGAACTATTCTTTCTGTGTAGTAGTTTGTCTCTTTCACTTCCACTAGCAGTTGATTTGTATATATAGTGCATATTTAAGGTATTGCACTACAACACATAATATGACTATATCTATAGTCTATATAGGGTCAATAGGAGGGGGAAATCCTGTCCATACCCAGCTTGGAAAAAAACATAAAGGCACTGATGTTCATTTACTGAAGTGGTGTGCAGGAAGTGTTCATCTGTTATTATTTGTTGGCAATGTAATGATGTCTTGTATTTTTTTTTTTCTCATGTTACTGTATAATGTTGGCAAAACTGTTTGTTATCTCAAATAGTGGATTTGTGTGTTACTGTAAATAAATTACTGAATAAATTATTGCAAAAAAGGTTGAATAAAGTTAACATTTTAAATTAATGGGGTAAAAAAACATGTCGTCATAGGAGGGGTGCGGGGGAGGGCCTCCAAACATCTAGAACCGGCCTTGGGCGGGTGTGTGTGTGTGTGTGTGTGGATCACGTCTATCTACAGGATATTAGGTGAAGAGTGAGTTTATATAAAGGGAGTGAATATAGATAGACTAATATCACATAGAACTATTTTTCACAGTTTGCACCATGACAGTTTAAAACATCAGGAAACTATTTATCTGACAGTAGTGGACGTGATGGACTGTGTGCCGTGTGGTGTGATGATTATTGAGAGATTTCTAATGTGAGTTGTGAGTTAGTGTGGTGTGATTCTTCTCCTCCACAGAGTGTCAGTGTGTTGTATCACATCCTCCAACTCAGCACCTGCAGTCGCTCCCAGCTGCAGCAGTGCAGTCTCTCTACACTCTGACTGAGGGAGGTTTTTGTACGATGCTATAACACTGTGTGAACCAGTAGCCAGTGATTGAATGGTGACTCTGACAGTAATAATCTCCTGCATCTTCAGTCTGGACTCCACTGATGGTCAGAGTGAAATCAGATCCAGATCCACTGCCACTGAAACGAGCTGGAATACCCGACTGTAGCTGATTCGCAAACTTAATCAGGAGTTTAGGAGCTTCTCCAGGTTTCTGCTGATACCAGTGTAACCGGTTACCGTATGAGCTGTGAGAAGACACTGCCTGACTGGTTCTACAGTTGATGGTGACTGTTTCTCCTGGAAGAGCAGATTTCACTGCAGGAGTCTGAGTTACTGTGGCTTGACCTCTGCATTCTGAAAAAAAATATTTTTAATGTAACAAATTTTAAGTTAGTGAAATATTATAATAGAAACAATGAGTGTATTTGTATGAACAGATCATTGTAGAGATAAAATCTGAAGCAGTGTCTGACCTTGAGTCCAGAGGATCAGTGTCCAGATGAAGACGGGGATCAAAGTCATGGTAGCTGTGGGTGAAGTTGCTGTAGCAGCAGCTCTCAGTCATGAAGTGTTAAAGTCACAGCGCTATAAACACTCCCAGAGCACTGAAGCATGAGATTTGAATGCAGAAAACATTTTCACAACGGACATGATGCAAACAGAACTGAAACCAGTACGACAAAAAAAACCCTAATTTCTCAGAATTTGTATTTGCTGTGTTTTCCTTATTAAATCAAGCATTTTAAATAGAGGTACAACACTATATGCTTTATACTTTATCAAAACAACTTCATATGAACTGTTTCCTGTTTGCACAAAATCTGTCAACATAAGCACTTCTCTTTGTGGAAGGTGTTCACTCTTGTTTTTATTTCAATTAGAAATCTCAACACTATTTAAAAATCTCTCACAATTCCCTGGCTGCTGGCTTGTAAAACAACAACACTAGGAAGTAGGGGTGTAACGATACATTCTCCAAGATTCGATTCACGATACTGGATTCACGATTCGATTCAATTTGATTTCGAACAAAACTTTAATGAAGAAAAAAACTGACTTAAAAGATTCCCTTTTTTAATTCTGAATAATAAAGAAGGCAAAACAATGTGCATTTTTTTCTGGATGAGACGAAATGAATCAAAAATGACTAGGAACAGAGGTTTAATATGGTAAACAAAATGCACTACAGGTTATCTTAAAAATGAATAAATTGATAAATTCTCTCCGTAGCAGCGACTGAGGCGTTATCTTACCCTGGAGATAGAGCTCCAAAGGTGGCTAAAGTGCAGCCTCTTCTTTGGGCACGGTGAGTCGATGGTGTCATCTGAAGGCTACTTAAGAGCTCTGTTTAACTCTTATAACCTGGTTGTGTAACACACATCAGTCTGAACCGGATTTTGCAGTCTTTTTGTGATTGTTGTGGCCAAAAATGCTCGATTTTGCTGCTGGTTTTTAAAAAAATTATTTGTGGAGTTTTTGTGCTTTTTTGCAGAAAAATACTTGAATTGGCGAAACTGCAATCGCACAAAATTGTTTTGCACGGTCTTTCACAGTGATGTTTGTTGTTAAATGAGACCTTTTTGCTGCGATATTGTCTGATGCATGTGAATCGATGACAGCTTTGACTGAATGTGTGTTGTGATGACGTCACATGACGTGTCTTGGCCCAAATCTGCAGAAAATCTGTGGAAATTTTGTCGCAACCTCCTCCGAATATTGTGGCGTTTCCGTGATTTTGGGCTCATTTCTTTGATTGCAAAATCCTGCAGGGACTGACAAATGTGTCATCAATACTGACTTGTGCTAGTGAGGTAAAATTTCAAAACTCTGTTAGAAAGGAGAGAGAGACCATGTGAAAAAAAAAGAAAAGAAAAGAAAAACACAAGAACAACTTTAAATTTCACTGTAGGCTACAAACAAGTTTTATTCTAGGTGACGGGGTAAAAAAATAAATAAAAAATAAAAAAGACAAAAAGAAAGCATCAAACTCACATATGTACATAATGAAAAACAAAAAGAAAGAAGAAAGGAAAAGACAAGACACTACAAGCCTGATTGCTCCTGAAGGAACTATTGTGATGACTGCTCAATTCACTGCGACAGAGAGTATTTAAACAGTGACAAGCATCCATCCGATTGGCACCCTGTCCACCGATCTCTGGGTGTTTGGTGCACTGATGCCTCCTCAGTTTGCAGGGCTTCATGCGTTCATTCGCTAGTCTCTCACCACAGATTACACACTCAGTTCTCACTTTGTCCATTGCTTCAATGAAACCAAATTCGAGATAACTGTCCAAATAAATCCTTGTTCCCTTTCAAAGGGAACTCGACGTTGCGTTTAGTATAACACTATGGGAGCGCCTCTCGCGCGCAACCGGCATCTGAAGCTTGTGTAAAATCATGCCTATTTATAGGCCTGCCATGATCAGGTGACGACGCAATTAAGCACGTCACGTGATATCAATATGGCACCTGTGAACCGCGTCATCAGCCTCTATTATTTTCAGCAATAGACTGCATGTCAGTTGTTTGTGTAAAGAAACAAAAAGACGCTTCATTTCCTCGCTATGTTTTCTCAAAATCTCAGTACTTTTCTATCCCTTTTAAAAAAAGAGAAGAAAAAAAGGAATGAGCGAGAGAGAAACATGAGTGAGAGAATTCAGGAAGTGTGTTATGGCTTGCTCCCGTTTCATCACGAGGAATAGTGCACATTTTCTGGGTGAAGTGTCTAGGGTTGGAGCATGCGATGGCAGCCTCGAGAGGCTGCGCATGGTAGCACCTACATTAAGCAGCTGGGCTCGCGACTCGCACTCTTCTCGGAAGCCGAAGCGAGTTGGGTTTCAAAGCCTCGTGGATCTGGGTGGGCCGCTGCCGAGGCAGCTAGCCGTCTAAGGTTCGGGGGATCTCTTATGGATCCAGAAGAGGAGCCGGAGACGAGTGCTGCTCTATCTCTTGCTCTGTCTTCCGGGTCCAGCTCTCCGCTGGATTTTGGAGCTCGTGTTGCGACTCCTCCTTCCGCTATGGAAAGTCAAAAGGGAAAAAAACACACACACGAAAATAATAGTAATAATTCCTCTCTGACACCGAGGAGCCAGACGGATGTGCTAAAAACTGAGAGCAGCATATAAAGAGCTGCTTGAAGTGATTACTAAGGCTGGATGAGCCTTTTTTTTTCCCCAGTGAAAGTAAATCCCTCACACTGCAGAAACTCCCCTTTCTTCCAGAAGTGCATTACAAAATATCAGGCTTCTGGGGGAAAACCACGCATAAGCTGTATTTATAACCCCACGATGTTGGATTATTCTGCCATTGTGGGGAATGAACGGCACGGCTATTTAGCTATGCTGAAGGTGGAGGAGGCGCTTGCGAGCTACCTCTCTCTGTTGATGGCTGGTAATTAGGGGGGCTGGCTTTGCCATCCAAGCCACCGTGTAAGGCCATCGTGGCATTGGTGAGCAAGGCCTATGTGGAGTTGTCTTGCTTGTGGGTCACCGCAGACAATGACAGTGTTGCAGGCCTACTAAGCAGACCTGCTGAGTGAGCTCGACATATGGCGGCATTGCACTGTAATGTATATGTAACATTCTCACAATTGTTCCCCACCTTTGATGTTATAATAACCTCCACTCTTCTGGGAAGGCCTTCCATAGATTTTAGAGCATGGCTGTGGGAATTTAAACCCATTCAGTTCAACTAAATGACATGGACAGCAAACAGTCTGAATATCAGTTCATCTTTCAACTGCTTTGGAGAAAGTTGAAACCAGCTTGATGGAAAAAATATTTTTTCGTTAGTGAAGGCCCTGCCTCAAAGAATTCAGGCCATCATAAAAGCCAGAGGAGGAACAACAAAGTACTAATTGTGATGTTGAATGCATAGTTTCATCCAGGTCAAGGTCTTCATCAGGACTGGAAGAAGCTGGTCATGTGGAGGAGAGAACGAGGGAGAACGGCATGAAGAGAGAGAAAAAACAACGACGTTGTGGTTATCAGTGTGTTGAAAGTTGGATCATGTATAGAGAGCAATTGTTAGTTCAATAAATTGGATTGAAATATTCTTGACAAAAGTGGAGGACATTGGACTTTCTATCCAAAACATCTAACCTGCATGACCGAATCAGGTTAGGAATATGAGGAGAGAGTTTTAAACGGTTGTTCAGAACTAGCTCAAGGTTTCCTGTGTTGTCAGATCAAAAAATCTTGACATGGGGAAGGATCTCCTGGGAAACACAGCAGCTCAGTGCTTCTGAGACTTAGTTTCAGCTGATGAGCTGTCAATCATGATGAGATGTCTGCTAGACATGCTGAGATCTGTGCAGAAACCTAGGGTGTTGGAATTTATGGAGGAAGAAGAGAAAGAGTGGAGTGTCCAGGAAGTGGGGAGAGGTACAGTACAAATAGAGGGTGATATGCAGGGCAGGGAGAGCAAGAGTGCAGGATAAAAAGTGAAAATCTGAAAAATACAGCAGGGTAACGCTGATACCTAGAGATGAGGAAGGATGGATGAGGACGAGGGCCAAAATGGTTAAAGTATTTTGTGTCAGAAGGCAATTGAAGAAGGTCATGTTATAGAGACAGAAACTAAGGCTGCGAATAGATTAATAACAGTGACTGATATCAGAGATAGTAATGGCGGCAGGATAAGTGATAGAGACTAAAAAAGAAATCCACCAAACAGTTTCAGTTATGATAACTAGAACCACAACCATCTAGAAAACCTCAAAAGTACATTCTTCATTGAAGTATTTTTTAGAACAATGCCTAGGAGACAATTAACCATATGTATTGCTTGTGCACCATTTCAATTTTGGGCTCAAAGGTGACCAACTCTAAGCCGTGGTTCCTGCTTGAGATACCATTATTCCATGGCGGTATATGTGGCATTACTGGTTTTCTATTGGCAAGCAGCCAGAAAGAGGAATAATACAAGCAAATGAGGTAGAAGGTAAATTCATATGTATATTAACATAATCTATTGCTTGTAAAGACTGATAGAGGTATTCAGATCTAATCCTAAATCTTGAAGGTATTTAACTGAAATATAACATACTAAATACTCAGTATTCATATCATGATTATTGAGAGATTTCTAATGTGAGTTGTGAGTTAGTGTGGTGTGGTTCCTCTCCTCCACAGAGTGTCATTGTGTCGTATCACATCCTCCAACTCAGCACCTGCAGTCGCTCCCAGCTGCAGCAGTGCAGTCTCTCTACAATCTGACTGAGGGAGGTTTTTGTACGACTCTATAACACTGTGTGAACAGGTCGGTGCTACTGATATAATGGTAACTCTGACAGTAATAATCTCCTGCATCTTCAGTCTGGACCCCAGTGATGGTCAGAGTGAAATCAGATCGAGATCCACTGCCTTTGAAACGAGCTGGAAAACCTGACTGTAGCCTATTCGCATATAGAATCAGTAGTTTAGGAGCTTCTCCAGGTTTCTGCTGATACCAGTGTAACCAGTTATCATTAATTCCTGCCTGACTGGTTCTACAGTTGATGGTGACTGTTTCTCCTGGAAGAGCAGATTTCACTGCAGGAGTCTGAGTTACTGTGATTTGACCTCTGCATTCTGAAAAATAAAAATAAAATACTACTTACAATATAAGTCAGTGAAATTATATACTAGAAAGAATTATTGTATGTGTATAAACAGATCATAGTAGAGATAAAATCTGAAGCAGTGTCTGACCTTGAGTCCAGAGGATCAGTGTCCAGATGAAGACGGGGATCAAAGTCATGGTAGCTGTGGGTGAAGTTGCTGTAGCAGTAGCTCTCAGTCATGAAGTGTTAAAGTCACAGCGCTATAAACACTCCCAGAGCACTGAAGCATGTGCTGCCAATGCAAAGTGTCCTCTAAGTATGGAGTCACCTTTACCACATTCCCCCAATCTTACTGTAAATCTCACACTACTACAGAGTTACTGTGTGAATTTAGCTTCTGGGGTCAGATGGAGATTTTCTGGAAAATACTTTTAGGTCTAAGATGCATAAATAAGTGAATTAGAGAGAGAAGCTTAAACTTTCACTGGATGGTGTTTGTACTGAATGTTAATGAGTTTCTCACTGTAGTGGATTTATGGTGGAAGAAGCAGCATCAGTGTTGGCAGTGAGTAAATACACACTAATATTTTGACAGTAAATTAATGATCAGATTATTGTAGGACTTAAACATCATATCATAACTTTCTATCGGTCTACAGAAGGAGTGGAGAATTATTCTCACTTTAGCTCCACACATTCAGTCGTATATTGCAAATTTACCATTAGTACATCAGCATTTTTACTCAGTGATGCATTATGGGTAAAACCTGTGCAATTGCAGATCTACCGTTTGTGAATTTTCAGCTTTTAGTTTGTGTAATTTATTTGTGTGAATTACTCCCTAGCTGCATCCTCAATTTAGACTGACAATCTTGATGTTTAAAAAGAGAAAAAACACAAAAACGTAATAAAAACAGTCAGAGAGTTAGTGTATTAATCAGCTGATGTGAACAGAAGTTGGTGTTTTGTAGCTGTTTTGTAATAAGAGGTTTAAATGGATGGAGAGAGCAGTGAGTTTAGAGCAGCAGGGTTTTTGTACGGCCACTAAACCTGTTTGTATCACTGTGGTGGACTTTCGGTGGAGGAACTAAACTATCTGTGGGCCGTAAGTAACCTGTTTATTAATGACTGAAATGGAGTGTGTTCAGATTAATGACGAAAATGGAGTGTGTTCAGATTAATGACGGAAATGCAGTGTGTTCAGATTAATGACTGAAATGCAGTGTGTACAGATTATTGACTGAAATGGAGTGTGTTCAGATTAATGACTGAAATGCAGTGTGTACAGATTATTGACTGAAATGGAGTGTGTTCAGGTTAATGACTGAAATGGAGTGTGTTCAGATTAATGACTAAATTAAATTGTGTTCATTTTGTTTCTCATTTTTCTTATTTTAGAAGTTTGAGAAAATGTATCTGACTTTAGTGCGAGTAGCTCATTTTAATTTAAATCGACAAACAAAATAGAATTTGTTGTTTGTGTATATTACTGACTTTTTTTTTGTTGAATTACACTAACTATATTTAACTATATTTAATATGTCAGAGACTGTGAGTCCATAAACAGAGTTAAATGTGGAAGCATAAACTGAATTTACTTAAATAATAAATAAGTTGTATTTTAAATGCTGTTTATTCATATTATAAAATAATTGTAATATTTCAGATTATTGAATATTCTGTACAGTTAGATTTGAACTTCCAGTGATCACAGTAAAATAAATCATTATAGATTTAAGATGTAAAAGTATTTGAATTGAATGTGAAACGTTTGTGATGCTCCACTGAACTCAGTTCTGCTCTGTAAGATATAAAGGGAAGTGAAACACACACAGCGAGCTGAAACGAAGCCTGAGTGACTGACAGCTGTCTATTCCTTTCTCAACTGTGTGTGTGTGTGTGTGTGTGTGTGTGTGTGTGTGTGTGTGTGTGTGTGTAGGCCTCACCCAGCCCAGTGTGACGGTATTGCCCCCCTCCAGTATGGAGCTGCAGCAGGAGAAGGTCACACTCATGTGTGTGGCCTACAAGGGCTTCCCCTCGGACTGGAGGCTGAGCTGGAAGGTTGACGGGAGCAGCTGGAGCTCGGGGGAGAGCCGCAGCACCGCAGTTCTGCAGGCGGACGGCCTCTACAGCTGGAGCAGCACGCTGAGCCTCCACCCGGAGCAGTGGAGGAACAAGGTGGTGACCTGTGAGGCCTCCAAGGACAACCAACCACCTGTGGTGAGCACAGTGAACACAGAGCAGTGCTGAGAGCTGTGAGCTCACACACACGTTACTCAGCTCACCTTCTACTGCTTCACTGTGTGTTCCATGTGGCCTTTACTGCTCAAATGTCCCACTTTCATCATTTCATCTGAGTTATTGACATGTGAGCTCACGCACTCCTCACTTTAACTCAGCTCTTCTTCTTATCACCTAAATATGTGTTGAGTGTGTGTATCACTGCAATGTCCTGCTTTGAAGTATTAATAAAAGCCTTTTGAATCAGTAAACACTTTTGCTGCACATTATTGATTATGCACATCGTACACAAATCACCAATGCATCTCTCAGTATATGAAAAATACATAATAATAATGATAATAATAATAATAATAATAATAATAATAATAATAATAAAAGTAGGCATCAACAGTCAAATGCAAGTTTTAAAAGTGTGTCTTACATTGAGGTTTAAAAATGCCTGAGGTCTAAGTTCAAGAGGAAGAGAGTCCCAAAGGGAAGGAGCATAAACAGAAAAAGCCCTGTCACCCATAGATTTTAAGCTCGTTAGTGGAACAGTTAACAGATTACACTGTGAGGAGCGCAGTCTGCGTGTAAGGAATTTTAAAGCAGATATGTAATGAGGAGTGAAGCCATGTAATGCCTTGTATGTCAACATCATAATTTTAAAATCGACACGGAACCGGTCCGGGAGCCAGTGCAAGGACTCTGGAACAGGAGTAATATGATCGCATTTCCTGGTCCCAGATCCTGGCAGCAGACTTTTGTACGTATTGCAGTTTATTGATTGTGGATTTAGACACTCCCTCTATATCACAGCGTTATAGTAATCTAGCCGAGTGACAACAAATGAGTTAATCGGCTTTTCAGCCACAGAGAAGTTTAGCATAGGCCGCAGTCTAGCTGTATTTCTGAGGTGAAAAAAGTATGCTTTAACTGCTTTTTTGCTCTGAACAAAAGAATCAAATGTAACGCTGGTATCAAAAATTACTCCAAGGTTCCTCATTTTACTTTGGGTCTCTAGAACAGAGCCATCAACAAACAGAGACAGTGGAAAAGCTTTCAAAATTTGATGACGGGAACCTACAAGCATAACTTCGGTTTTCCCGCTGTTCAGGCACAGAAAATTATTATTTATCCACGTTTTTATCTCAGAAATACATTCAGAAAGAAAACAAACATCAATGTTTTCACCAGATTTTGAGTGAATGTAGAATTGGGTATCATCAGCATAAAAGTGATAATGGAGGCCGAGCGATCGCAGCAGATGCCCAAGTGGAGATAGAGAAATATTGAAAAGTAAAGGACCTGAAACTGATCCCTGAGGAACACCAGTGAGCACAGAGCTAGTGTCATACCTGTAACCACCCACAGAAATAAACTGGGAATGGTCAGTAAAATAGGATTTAAACCAGTTTAAAACTGTCCCAGACACACCAAAAACACTTTCAAGGTAGGTAAGTAAAAGACCATGATCCACAGTATCGAAGGCGGCTCTAAGATCAAGAACAATAAGAACAGAAGTACCTCCAGAATCAGAGGCCATCAACAAGTCATTGGTAACTTTGACCAACGCCGTTTCAGTGCTGTGAAATTTATGAAAACCTGACTGAAGGGGTTCTAAGAGGTTATTAATTGTAAGATTGTAACTCCTTCTTGGCACTGGAAGTGTGATATTAGATGAGATTACTACTTTAAAAGGTTTTACTTAACAGGGTCCTGAGAACTAAGCAGTTGATGGTGAATTGGCTTAAATTCTCTTTACCAGTAGATGGTATTATCACAGGCATAAGTAACTACAAAGGAATAATCAAGAAATAACAGCGCGGTGCCTCCACTGAGGAACTACTTCACTCACACACTATGAGCTGTATGGGTTTTCCCCAGAAACAAATGTCATGAATGTCAAATATCTACAAACCTTATTAAAGTGAAAAGTTTAAAGCAGCCAAGTAATATGTATAACAAAAATACATTTATTTTCATATATTCTGTTTTTTTCCTGTGCTGTATTCAATCGTTTCTCTTTTTATGTTTTCTTAAGATATCACCTCATGCCTTAGTCTCAAAAATGCAAATACTCATTTCTTCCTCTCACAAGAATATACCAGAGTTAACCAATGCCTCAGCTGGTTTTGGCTAAACAAACATTAAACAGGTTACAGTTGAATGTAATTTCTAATTTTGACACAATTAACAGTATAGTTTTGGATTTAAAATTTTCAAACTTTTGTAAATGTTCAAAACTTTACCAAGCGCTTGGGTTTGTTGGGGTTTTTTTTTGCGGCCCATGAGATGGTGCACATACAAAAAAAAAAACTCCTTGGCTCCTATAATGAACTGCTACTCAAAACTCTCCATTACTCATGCATCTCGAAGAGGAAACTTTGCGGAGTTAGAGGTAACGAGCTAGGTGAATGCAGCAGTTGTAAGCAAGGTTCAACAGATAATAGTCTGTTCAGCAACGCAGGTCTGGCAGTGGAGTCCCTCCTTACATGGCCGTAGTTACAGTTGCTAACTAACACAGTCCTCCACAGTCCTCGTCTCTCCAGTAATACGGTGAAAACTGCGGCTGGCGTTTACAGCTGCCCGTCTCTCACAAAGGTACTAGCTTAAATGTCCACGGGTTACAGTTTATACTTAGCACTTGCTCAAAGCTAGAGAGAACAACAAACGCTGATAACCTAGCTGCACTTCACTTAAAACTACGGGTCACAAAGTCACCAAACTGCGAGTGGCACAAGACTCTTAGCTGCAAAATGATATTTGTGCCACTACTGTAACAGTACTTTAATCTACAAATACAAATCTACATCGTCACCTCGGCATCAAACTCAGTTTCTTTTCCTGCTCTGCTCCTGCGTGTCATTCCCTCCATGTGCTCTTCACGTCTCTTCCCCACTCCTTCCTCTCTTTTCTCCACTCCCCAACAAAGGTGATCTCTGATTGGCTAAGAGTGTAACTACACAGAAAACATATCGGCTTAGACTACTCTACGGAAAACAAATTACAATTCACCCCCCAAAAAAGGATTATGTGAAACATAGTTTTCATTGAATTTACCCAGATATGTAATAAGCACTTTATTTATTTAGCTGTATTTTGGAAGGTACCTACAAGATGATTACACAATTGAGAGGCAACAACACGCTCAAGTATTTTTGCAAAAAAACCCCGGAATATTTGAGATGGGACGAAAATTGTTAAAATCATCCACGGCAGCATTTTCCTTCTTTGGTACTGGTGTAACAGCAGCAGGCTTTAGTGCTTTAGTACAAAAAAACTTTTCTGCAGCTGACTGACTTTAAGTCAGTGACTTATGATGGTGTAGAAACGAACACATCCTTCAGGGGCTGCTGAGCGAAAGGCTAAACAGGCACGCAAAGAAAGTGCAGCTCGTGATGCAGGTGTGTGAGTTATCATCATCTATTTTGGAGTGATTGTAATGTACTCTAAAAATGAACTGGACCTTGTTCTGTCGATCAGAGTCATTTCAGGATAGATCATTTGCCAGTTTATTCTGAGTTCAAAAGAGCGTGAGCGCCGTGGACGCGTCGAGACTGTCAGACACTTTGAATTCGTACGTACAATGACATTGCATCGGGATCGGGAGAAAAATACTAAAGTAAAAGTAAAGAAGTTTGTATTCAAAATCAAAGAGTAAACACACTAGAGTATTTTAAAAAACGTTCCTCAACTGTCTGTGTATCTTCTAAATTGGGCTGATGTTTACATTACTGCTCTAACGTAATACTTCATTTAGTTTTCAAATCATGAATATAATTGTTATATTTAATAAAAAATAAGCATACAATTTTATGTAGAAATGAACTATTCTTTCTGTGTAGTAGTTTGTCTCTTTCACTTCCACTAGCAGTTGATTTGTGTATATAGTGCATATTTAAGGTATTGCACTACAACACATAATATGACTATATCTATAGTCTATATAGGGTCAATAGGAGGGGGAAATCCTGTCCATACCCAGTTTAGAAAAAACATAAAGACACTGATGTTCATTTACTGAAGTGGTGTGCAGAAAGTGTTCATTTGTTATTGTTTGTTGGCAATGTAATGGTTTTTTGTATATTTTTTTCCCATGTTACTGTATAGAGTTGGCAAAACTGTTCGTTAACTCAAATAGTGGATTTGTGTGTTACTGTAAATAAATTACTGAACAAATTACGGCAAAAAAAAAGTTGAATCAAGTTAAGTTAACATTTTAAAGTAATGGGGAAAAAACTTGTTGTCATAGGAGGGGTGCGGGGGAGGGTCTCCAAACATCTAGAACTGGCTCGGTGTGTGTGTGTGTGTGTGTGTGTGTGCGTGTGTGTGTGTGTGTGTGACTGGTGGGATCACGTCTATCTACAGGATATTGGAGGAAGAGTGAGTTTATATAAAGGGAGTGAATATAGATGAGACTAATATCACATAGAACTATTTTTCACAGTTTGCACCATGACAGTCCAGAAAATCAGGAAACTATTTATCTTACAGTAGTGGACGTGATGGACTGTGTGCAGTGTGGTGTGATGATTATTGAGAGATTTCTAATGTGAGTTAGTGTGGTGTGGTTCCTCTCCTACACAGAGTGTCATTGTGTCGTATCACATCCTCCAACTCAGCACCTGCAGTCGCTCCCAGCTGCAGCAGTGCAGTCTCTCTACAATCTGACTGAGGGAGGTTTTTGTACGACTCTATAACACTGTGTGAACCAGTAGCCAGAGATGGCATGGTAACTCTGACAGTAATAATCTCCTGCATCTTCAGTCTGGACTCCACTAATGGTCAGAGTGAAATCAGATCCAGATCCACTGCCACTGAAACGAGCTGGAAAACCCGACTGTAGCTGCTTTACATATTTAATCAGGAGTTTAGGAGCTTCTCCAGGTTTCTGCTGATACCAGTGTAACCGGTCACCATTTGAGTCCTTGCTCACTGTCTGACTGGTTCTACAGTTGATGGTGACTGTTTCTCCTGGAAGAGCAGATTTCACTGCAGGAGTCTGAGTTACTGTGGCTTGACCGCTGCATTCTGAAAAAAATATTTTTAATGTAACATAAATTTTAAGTTAGTGAAATATTATAATAGAAACAATGAGTGTATTTGTATGAACAGATCATTGTAGAGATAAAATCTGAAGCAGTGTCTGACCTTGAGTCCAGAGGATCAGTGTCCAGATGAAGACGGGGATCAAAGTCATGGTAGCTGTGGGTGAAGTTGCTGTAGCAGCAGCTCTCAGTCATGAAGTGTTAAAGTCACAGCGCTATAAACACTCCCAGAGCACTGAAGCATGTGCTGCCAATGCAAAGTGTCCTCTAACTATGGAGACGCCTTTACCACATTCCCCCAATCTTACTGTAAATCTCACACTACTACAGAGTTACTGTGTGAATTTAGCTTCTGGGGTCAGATGGAGATTTTCTGGAAAACACTTTTAGGTCTAAGATGCATAAATAAGTGAATTAGAGAGAGAAGCTTAAACTTTCACTGGATGGTGTTTGTACTGAATGTTAATGAGTTTCTCACTGTAGTGGATTTATGGTGGAAGAAGCAGCATCAGTGTTTGCAGTGAGTAAATACACACTAATATGTTGACTGTAAATGAATGATTAGATTATTGTAGGACTTAAACATCATATCATAACTTTCTATCAGTCTACAGAAGGAGTGGAGAATTATTCTCACTTTAGCTCCACACATTCAGTCGTATATTGCAAATTTATCATTAGTACATCAGCATTTTTACTCAGTGATGCATTATGGGTAAAACCTGTGCATTTGCAGATCTACAGTTTGTGAATTTTCAGCTTTTATTTTGTGTAATTTATTTGTGTGAATCACTCCCTAGCTGCATCCTCAGTTTAGACTGACAATCTTGATGTTTAAAAAGAGAAAAAACACTAAAACGTAATAAAAACAGTCGGAGAGTTAGTGTATTAATCAGCTGATGTGAACAGAAGTTGGTGTTCTGTAGCTGTTTTGTAATAAGAGGTTTAAATGGATGGAGAGAGCAGTGAGTTTAGAGCAGCAGGGTTTTTGTACGGCCACTAAACCTGTTTGTATCACTGTGGATCACTTTCGGTGGAGGAACTAAACTGTCTGTGGGCCGTAAGTAACCTGTTTATTAATGACTGAAATGGAGTGTGTTCAGATTAATGACTGAAATAGAGTGTGTTTAGATTAATGATTGAAATAGAGTGTGTTCAGAATAATGACTGAAATGGAGTGTGTTCAGATTAATGACTGAAATGGAGTGTGTTCAGATTAATGACGGAAATGGAGTGTGTTCAGATTAATGACGGAAATGGCGTGTGTTCAGACTAATGACTGAAATGGAGTGTGTTCAGATTAATGACTGAAATGGAGTGTGTTCAGATTAATGACTGAAATAGAGTGTGTTCAGATTAATGACTGAAATAGAGTGTGTTCAGATTAATGACTGAAATAATGTGTGTTCAGATTATTGACTGAAATGGAGTGTGTTCAGATTAATGGCTGAAATGGAGTGTGTTTAGATTAATGACTGAAATGGAGTGTGTTCAGATTAATGACTGAAATGGAGTGTGTTCAGATTAATGACTAAATTAAATTGTGTTCATTTTGTTTCACATTTTTCTTATTTTAGAAGTTTGAGAAAATGTATATGACTTTAGTGCGAGTAGCTCAATTTAATTTAAATCGACAAACAAAATAGAATTTGTTGTTTGTGTATATTACTGACTTTTTTTTTGTTGAATTACACTAACTATATTTAACTATATTTAATATCTCAGAGACTGTGAGTCCATAAACAGAGTTAAATGTGGAAGCATAAATTGAATTTACTTAAATAATAATTAAGTTGTATATTAAATGCTGTCTATTCATATTATAAAATAATTGTAATGTTTCAGATTATTGAATATTCTGTACAGTTAGATTTGAACTTCCAGTGATCACAGTAATATAAATCATTATAGATTTAAGATGTAAAAGTATTTGAATTGAATGTGAAACGTTTGTGATGCTCCACTGAACTCAGTTCTGCTCTGTAAGATATAAAGGGAAGTGAAACACACACAGCGAGCTGAAACGAAGCCTGAGTGACTGACAGCTGTCTATTCCTTTCTCAACTCTGTGTGTGTGTGTGTGTGTGTGTGTGTGTGTGTGTGTGTGTAGGCCTCACCCAGCCCAGTGTGACGGTGTTGCCCCCCTCCAGTGTAGAGCTGCAGCAGGAGAAGGTCACACTCGTGTGTGTGGCCTACAAGGGCTTCCCCTCGGACTGGAGGCTGAGCTGGAAGGTTGATGGGAGCAGCTGGAGCTCGGGGGAGAGCCACAGCACCGCACTTCTGCAGGCGGACGGCCTCTACAGCTGGAGCAGCACGCTGAGCCTCCACCCGGAGCAGTGGAGGAACAAGGTGGTGACCTGTGAGGCCTCCAAGGACAACCAACCACCTGTGGTGAGCACAGTGAACACAGAGCAGTGCTGAGAGCTGTGAGCTCACACACACGTTACTCAGCTCACCTTCTACTGCTTCACTGTGTGCTCCATGTGGCCTTTACTGCTCAAATGTCCCACTTTCATCATTTCATCTGAGTTATTGACATGTGAGCTCACGCACTCCTCACTTTAACTCAGCTCTTCTTCTTATCACCTAAATATGTGTTAAGTGTGTGTATCACTGCAATGTCCTGCTTTGAATTATTAATAAAAGCCTTTTGAATCAGTAAACACTTTTGCTGCACATTATTGATTATGCACATCGTACACAAATCACCAATGCATCTGTCTCAGTATATGAAAAATACATAATAATAATAATAATAATAATAATAATAATAATAACAATAATAATAATAACACTTGGTTTTACACCATATAGTACATAAAATATAACTACATAACCTTTGGCTGTATAATTTTCTAAGTGTCCTGTATATTGAATTGTCTTCAGCCTGAACTAATGGAGAGAAAGCATCTACACTGAGGATGTGGTTGAGTGAGATTAAAGTGATTGTATGATTGTACCCCTGTATGTTACTCACAGTGAAATAAATATTCAGTTACAAAAATTCACAAGTATTCCTTATGTAGTGAATTTCCCCATACCAAGAGACACGTTACACTTTAAACATCAGTATGTACCTAGAATGTATCAGTTAGCCCACAGCTTCCAATCCCTGGTCCTGGAGTGTTCCCTGTCCTGCACATTTTAGTGTTTTATCTGCAGTAACACACTGAAACGCTGAAATGTGCAGGACTGGGGTTACTGGGGTGGACAATGTGTAGACCAGGGTTAGGAACCTGTGAGTTAGGCAATATGAGGACACCATGGTGATCAAGCACTGATCAAACTGATCAAACACTGATCAAGCACATGGTACCTCAAACAGCAAGAAATTACACAGAAGTGAGGAGAAACACTAATATTTTTGTTGTTGAAATAGGTTCATGTGATCCAGGGGAAACAAAACTTGGAGCAGGTAACATTCCCTGAGTCTCACAGTTGATCCTGACTCAGAGTTCATGCTCCAGTCTGAAATGTCCCTCTACTGAGAAAAATGCTAGTGTAGCTAATCCATCCATTATCTATACCACAGGGTCGGAGAGAACCTGGAGACTATCCCAGGGAGCACAAGGCAGGGTACACCCTGGACAGCTTACCAATCCATTGCAGAGCACATTCACACACCTATTCATACACTACAGACACTTTGGACATGCCAATCAGCCTACCATGTATGTCTTTGGACTGGGGGAGGAAACCGGAGTACTCGGGGGAAACTCCACGCACAGGGCAGCAGTGGGAATCGAACCCCCAACCCTGGCAGCTTGATCCTAACATGCTAACCACTGAACCACCATGCACCCCATGCTATATGTTCAAACGATTAAAACAAAAAACAAGGTAATAAACCCTGCCTGAGAGAGTCACAGCTGATCTTAGTGAGTTCAGTTGATGTTTCTGACTACACAAGCAAGATGGTTGAATATAATTAGTGATAGTCTGCACACGAGCGTTTGATGAGGACGGTTTTGTTTCGGGCCCCAAAAGTTCTGGAAACCAACAGATCAAACACACAGACACAGACCGGTGTAAAAGAGTTGTGTCAATTGAATAGGTAGAGTGTGTGCAGGGCCGGCACTACCTATAGGCAGAGTAGGCAATTGCCTAGAGCCTCGGGCTTGGAAGCAGCGGCTTCATAACCGTAACTTCCCTATACGCTAGTCGACCAATCAAGATGTGCAGGAAAAGGTTAGGCTCTTTGTCTATTGGATATAGATGAATTGTCACTCACCTGTAGAGAAACCAGTTAATATTACCGTTTCAAAGTGGGTCAAACCCTCTGAATGTATGAAGAGAGAGGGTACGATGAACAAAATACAAAATTGGAACTTTTCTGCAGCTGACTGACTTTAAGTCAGTGACTTATGATGGCGTAGAAACGAACACATCCTTCAGGGGCTGCTGAGTGAAAGGCTAAACAGGCACGCAAACAAAGTGCAGCTCGTGATGAAGGTGTGTGAGTTATCATCATCTATTTTGGAGTGATTGTACTGTACTCTAAAAATGAACTGGGTCTTGTTCTGTCGATCAGAGTCATTTCAGGATAGATCATTTGCTGGTTTATTCTGAGTTCAAAAGAGCGTGAGCGCCGTGGACGCGTCGAGACACTTTGAATTCGCACGTACAATGACATTGCATCGGGATCGGGAGAAAAATACTAAAGTAAAAGTAAAGAAATTTTAATCAAAATCAAAGAGTAAACACCCTAAAGTATTTTTAAAAAGTTCCTCAACTGTCTGTGTATCTTCTAAATTGTGCTGATGTTTACATTACTTCTCTAACGTAATATTTCATTTAGTTTTCAAATAATAAATATTATTGTTATATTTAATAAAAAAATAAGCATAGAATTTTATGTAGAAATGAACTATTCTTTCTGTGTACTAGTTTGTCTCTTTCACTTCCACTAGCAGTTGATTTGTGTATATAGTGCATATTTAAGGTATTGCACTACAACACATAATATGACTATATCTATAGTCTATATTGGGTCAATAGGAGGGGAAATCCTGTCCATACCCAGCTTGGAAAAAATCATAAAGGCACTGATGTTCATTTACTGAAGTGGTGTGCAGGAAGTGTTCATCTGTTATTATTTGCTGGCAATGTAATGGTGTTTTGTTTTGTTTTTTTCTCATGTTACTGAATAGAGTTGGCAAAGCTGTTCGTTATCTCAAATAATGGATTTGTGTGTTACTATAAATAAATTACTTAATAAATTATGGCAAAAAAGAAAAGTTTAATCAAGTTAAGTTAACATTTTAAAGTAATGGGAAAAAACATGTTGTCATAGGAGGAGTGCGGGTGGCCTCCAATATAGATTTTGCCGAGGGCCTCCAAATGTTTAGAACCAGCTCTGTGTCTCTGTGTGTGTGTGTGTGTGTGTGTGTGACTGGTGGGATCACGTCTATCTACATGATAATGGAGGAAGAGTGAGTTTATATAAAGGGAGTGAATATAGATAGACTAATATCACATAGAACTATTTTTCACAGTTTGCACCATGACAGTTTAAAACATCTGGAAACTATTTATCTTACAGTAGTGGACGTGATGGACTGTGTGCCGTGTGGTGTGATGATTATTGAGAGATTTCTAATGTGAGTTGTGAGTTAGTGTGGTGTGGTTCCTCTCCTCCACAGAGTGACATTGTGTCGTATCACATCCTCCAACTCAGCACCTGCAGTCGCTCCCAGCTGCAGTAGTGCAGTCTCTCTACAATCTGACTGAGGGAGGTTTTTGTACGACTCTATAACACTGTGTGAACCAGTAGCCAGAGATGGCATGCCAACTCTGACAGTAATAATCTGCTGCATCTTCAGTCTGGACTCCACTGATGGTCAGAGTGAAATCAGATCCAGATCCACTGCCACTGAAACGAGCTGGAATACCCGACTGTAGCTGATTCGCAATCTTAATCAGGAGTTTAGGAGCTTCTCCAGGTTTCTGCTGATACCAGTGCAAATAGTTGCTACTATACACTGCCTGACTGGTTCTACAGTTGATGGTGACTGTTTCTCCTGGAAGAGCAGATTTCACTGCAGGAGTCTGAGTTACTGTGGCTTGACCTCTGCATTCTGAAAAAAAAAAAAATAATAATACACCGTATAATATTAGTAAGTGAAATATTATAATAGAAACAATGAGTGTATTTGTATGAACAGATCATTGTAGAGATAAAATCTGAAGCAGTGTCTGACCTTGAGTCCAGAGGATCAGTGTCCAGATGAAGACGGGGATCAAAGTCATGGTAGCTGTGGGTGAAGTTGCTGTAGCAGCAGCTCTCAGTCATGAAGTGTTAAAGTCACAGCGCTATAAACACTCCCAGAGCACTGAAGCATGGGATTTGAATGCAGAAAGCATTTTCACAACGGACATGATACAAACAGAACTGAAACCAGTACGACAGAAAAAACAACAACCCTAATTTCTCAGAATTTGGATTTGCGGTGCTTTCCTTATTAAATCAAGCATTTTAAATAGAGGTACACCATATGCTTTATACTTTATCAAAACAACTTCATATGAAATCTTTCCTGTTTGCACAAAATCTGTCAACATAAGCACTTCTCTTTGTGGAAGGTGTTCACTCTTGTTTTTATTTCAATTAGAAATCTCAACACTATTTAAAAATCTCTCACAATTCCCTGACTGCTGGCTTGTAAAACAACAACACTAGGAAGTAGGGGTGTAACGATACATTCTCCAAGATTCGATTCACGATACTGGATTCACGATTCGATTCAATATGATTTTGAACAAAACTTTAATGAAGATAAACTTTGACTTAAAAGATTCCCTTTTTTTAAATTCTGAATAATAAAGAAGGCAAAACAATGTGCATTTTTGTCTGGATGAAACGAAATGAATCAAAAATGACTAGGAACAGAGGTTTAATATGGTAAACAAAATGCACTACAGGTTATCTTAAAAATAAATAAATTGATAAATTCTCTCCGTAGCAGCGACTGAGGCGTTATCTTACCCCGGAGATAGAGCTCCAAAGGTGGCTAAAGTGCAGCCTCTTCTTTGGGCACGGTGAGTCGATGGTGTAGTCTGAAGGCTACTTAAGAGCTCTGTTTAACTCTTATAACCTGGTTGTGTAACACACATCAGTCTGAACAGGATTTCGCAGTTTTTTTGTGATTGTTGTGGCCAAAAATGCTCGATTTTGCTGCTGGTTTTTTAAAAATTTATTTTTTGAAATAAATATTTCAAAAATATTTTTCTGCTTTTTTGGCAGAAAAATACTTGAATTGGCAAACTGCAATCGCACAAAATTGTTTTGCACGGCCTTTCACAATGATGTTTGTTGGTAAATGAGACCTTTTAGCTGTAATATTGTCCGATGCATGTGAATCGCTGACGGCTTTGACTGAATGTGTGTTGTGATGACGTCACATGACGTGTCTTGGCCCAAATCTGCAGAAAATCTGTGGAAATTTTGTCGCAACCTTCTCCGAATATTGTGGCGTTTCCGTGATTTTGGGCTCATTTCTATGATCGCAAAATCCTGCAGGGACTGACAAATAATGAGTGTTGGGAGTTATGATCAGGCGCTATCGGTCACTTCACACCCTCAGATGATTCGCAATGGTGAAACATGAGATCATGTGACCAGCATGCTCCATACATTTTCATTTTATGGATGTCCAAACAGTGCAACTGCACTCGATGCATAACTAATAGAGGGATAATTTACACAAAATAAATCGCACATTTCCGCAACGCACATTGCTGTATCGTGATGTATCGTTACCCCTACTACACAGGTTTCCATTCCAATAATACCAAATTATTAGTAATGTTTCATCAATACTGACTTGTGCTAGTGAGGTAAAATTTCTAAACTCTGGTAGAAAGGAAAGGAGAGACCATGGGGAGAAAAAAAAAGAAAAGAAAAACATTAAATAAAAAACTTTAAATTTTACTGTAGGCTACAAACAAGTTTTATTCTAGGTGACGGGGTAAAAAAAAAAAAGGACAAACAGAAAGCATTTTTTCCTCAAGTGCACAATTAACATCAAACTCACATATGTACATACTGAAAAACAAAAAGAAAGAAAGAAAGAAAGAAAGAAAGAAAGAAAGGAAAAGACAAGACACTACAAGCCTGATTGCTCCTGAAGGAACTATTGTGATGACTGCTCAATTCACTGCGACAGAGAGTATTTAAACAGTGACAAGCATCCATCCAATTGGCACCCTGTCCAGGGTGTACCCCACCTTGTGCCCGATGCTCCCTGGGATAGGCTCCAGGTTCCCTGTGACCCTAAAAAAGATAAAGCGGTGTAGAAGATGGATGGATGGATGGTTGGAAGCTTCCATCCAGCCACAGGATGACTTTTTCCACCTAGCAGATGAGAAAAGACTACACAGGCCTGCAGGAGATAAATGTGTTGTTTCACAGCGCCCTCAGCTGGACTGAGGGTGTCACATTCCTGCAACACACACACACATGCACACCTGAAGGGAAACCCAGAAGAGGAGGTGTAGATGGTTGGACTTCCACATCTGTTTGTTTGTTTGTTTGTTTGTTTGTGTGTGTGTTTGTTTGTTTTTGTCTTCACACAATTATTAATCTCTTTGCTCCATTTTGACCTTGGGAGGCTGGAGAAACGTCATGTTCTTCTTCTCCTTGCTTTTACCTTTGGCTTGGAAGTTTTTCCCCATCAATGAAGCAGCTCCATCTGTGTAGCATGCAACTAAATGATTATAGGGAATGTTTTGCTTGGTGAAGTACGTATCAATCGCATGGAAAATATCTTCTCCTCGTGTCGTTGTTGATAAATTTGTAGACAAAATAAATTCCTGCTTTATTTCTGCATCTTCAATGTACTGCACATATGCAATGAGTACTGCTTCATCTGCCACAGTGGAAGCTTCATCAAGTTGGATAGAAAATTGGTGCATCTTTAACTTTTCATCGAACGTGTTCTCAACATCATCTGCCATTCTGTTGATTCTGTCTTTTACTGTATTATTGGACAGAGGTACAGTTTGGAAGCCACCTGTGTCCCGCACGTTCTTTATGCCATTTTTACACAAACGGGTTTGATCAGAGTTTCTCTGATGGTGTGCAGATTTTTGGACAATTGGGCAATTAGGAGAGCGTACTCGAAGGACACAAGTTCTTATGTCCTAAAGTAAAGTTTTCTGGGTTGACCCATGGTCTCTGGGTGTTTGGTGTGCTGATGCCTCCTCAGATTGCAGGGCTTCATGCTTTCATTCGCTAGTCTCTCACCACAGATTACACACTCAGTTCTCACTTTGTCCATTGCTTCAATGAAACCAAATCCGAGATAACTGTCCAAATAAATCCTTGTTCCCTTTCAAAGGGAACCTGATGTTGCGTTTAGTATAACACTATGGGAGCTCCACTCGTGTGCGATGGCATCTGAAGCTTGTGTAAAATCATGCTTATTTATAGGCCTGCCATGATCAGGTGACGACGCAATTAAGCATGTCGCGTGATATAAATATGGCACCTGTGAACCGCGTCATCAGCCTCTATTATTTTCAGCAATAGACTGCATGTCATTTGCTTGTGTAAAGAAACAAAAAGACGCTTCATTTCCTCGCTATGTTTTCTCAAAATCTCAGTACTTTTCTATCCCTTTAAAAAAAAGAGAATAACAAAAGGAATGAGCGAGAGAGAAACATGAGTGAGAGAATTCAGGAAGTGTGTTACGGCTTGCTCCCGTTTCATCACGAGGAATACAGTAGTGCACATTTTCTGGGTTTCACAGCCTCGCGGATCTGGGTGGGCCACTGCCGAGGCAGCTAGCCATCTAAGGTTCCGGGGATCTCTTATGGATCCAGAGGAGGAGCTGGAGACGAGTGCTCTGTCTTCCGGGTCCAGCTCTCCGCTGGAGTTTGGAGCTTGCATCGTGACTCCTCCTTCCGCTATGGAAAGTCAAAAGGGAAAAAACACACACACACAAAAATATTAGTAATAATTCCTCTCTGACTCCGAGGAGCCAGAAGGATGTGCTAAAAACTGAGAGCAGCATATAAAGAGCTGCTTGAAGTGATTACTAAGGCTGGATGAGCCTTTTTCTCTCCAGTGAAAGTAAATCCCTCACACTGCAGAAACTCCACTTTCTTCCAGAAGTTCATGACAAAATATCAGACTTCTGGGGGAAAACCACGCATAAGCTGTATTTATAACCCCACGATGATGGATTATTCTGCCATTGTGGGGAATGAACGGCACGGCTATTTAGCTATGCTGAAGATGGAGGAGGCGCTTGCGAGCTACCTCTCTCTGTCGACGCAGGTAATTAGTAGGGCTGGCTTTGCTATCCAAGCCATCGTGTAAGGCCACCGTGGCACTGGTGAGCAAGGCCTCTGCGGTAGTAGTCTTGCTTGTGGTTCACTGCAGACAATGACAGTGTTGCAGGCTTACCAAGCAGACCCGCTGAGTGAGCTTGACATATGGTGGCATTCAGCCAGTTCCTTCCCTGTTGTGTCGAGTTCACCCGGCATCCACGAGTGGAGCCCGGGCCAGCACTAGTGCAAGGGAGACACAGAAGGCGAGTATGGCAGAAACTTCTTTGGATATGTGAAGAAAAGAATTTCACTGCGATGTAACGTATATGTGGGGTGGGTGGTGGTTTAGTGGTTAGCACGTTTGTCTCACACCTGCAGGGTCGGGGGTTCGATTCCTGCAGGGGCCATATGTGTGCAGAGTTTGCATGTTCTCCCTGTGCTGCGGGGGTTTCCTCCGGGTAGTCTGGTCCCCTGCCCCCAGGTCCGAAGACACGCATGGTAGGCTGATTTGCATGGGTGTGTAAGTGTGTATGTGATTGTGCCCCGTGATGGACTGGCACACTGTCTTGTGCCTGATGCTTCCTGGGATAGACTCCATGTTCCCCATGACCCTGAAAAGGAGTAAGTGGTAGAAGATGGATGTAATGTATATGTGACATTCTCAAAATTGTTCCCCACCTTTGCTGTTATAATAACCTCCACCCTTCTGGGAAGGCCTTCCATAGATTTTAGCGCATGGCTGTGGGAATTTCAGCCCATTCAGTTAAATGACATGGCCAGCACAGTCTGGATATCAATCAATTCAATTCAATTCAATTTTATTTGTATATTTTACAATAGACATTGTCTCAAAGCAGCTTTACAGAAATATCAGCATGGTATACAGATATTAAAGGTGCGAATTTATCCCAACTGAGCAAGCCACTGAGTGGCGACGGTGGCAAGGAGAAACTCCCTAAGATGTTTTAAGAGGAAGAAACCTTGAGAGGAACCCGACTCAGAAGGGAACCCGTCCTCATCTGGATAAAAACAGTTAGTGTGAAAAAGTTATGGATTCATATGAAGTCTGTATGGCGTTAGGAGCAGCCGTAGTCCCAGCAGTCTGGAATTAAAGAAGATTTGAGCTCCATCCAGAGGCAGAAAGGATCTGGATCTCTAGTATCTCCATAAATTCGTGTGGGGCTCGGCAGAAGGAGAGAGGGAGAAAAAAGATAATTATGACTGCGAAGTAGTAGAACAGAATCTAGTCAGGGTAGGCTTGAGTAAACAAATACGTTTTAAGCCTAGACTTAAACACTGAGACTGTGTCTGAGTCCCGAACACTAATAGGAAGACTGTTCCATAACTGTGGGGCTCTATAAGAGAAAGCTCTTCCCCCTGCTGTAGCCTTCACTATTCGAGGTACCGTCAAATAGCCTGCATCTTTTGATCTCTTTTGATAGTAGGCGTGGTGGATCATAGAAAACTAAACGGTCGCTTAGATATTGTGGCGCGAGACCATTTAGTGCTTTAAAGGTTAATAAAAGTATTTTATAGTTAATGCGAGATTTTACTGGGAGCCAATACAGTACTGATAATATCGGTGTGATATGGTCGTATCTTCTAGGTCTAGTTAGGACTCTAGCAGCTGCATTCTGTACTAACTGGAGCTTATTTATATTCCTACTGGAACATCCAGACAGTAAGGCATTACAGTAATCTAATCTAGAGGTGACGAATGCATGAACTAGTATTTCCGCAATATGTAGTGACAATATGTTTCTTATTTTAGAAATATTTCTGAGATGAAAGAAGGCTATCCTAGTAATATTATCTACATGAGCATCAAATGATAGGCTGGAGTCAATAATCACACCAAGGTCTTTAATTGCTGTACATAAGGAAACAGAAAGACCATCCAGAGTAACCATGTGATCAGAAAGAATACTTCTAGCTACACGTGGGCCTAATAAAAGTATTTCTGTTTTATCAGAATTAAGTAGAAGGAAGTTAATTAACATCCAATGTCTAATGTCCTTTACACAATCCTCAACTTTACTAAGCTTCTGTCTGTCGTCTGGCTTCGCTGAAACATAAAACTGTGTATCATCAGCATAACAGTGGAAGATAATTCCATGTTTACGAATAATTTGACCTAGGTGTAGCATATATAAAGTAAAGAGCAGTGGGCCTAAAACAGAACATCTTTCAATTGCTTTCGAGAAAGTTGAAACCAGCTTGATGGAAAAAATAGGTTTTCATTAGTGAAGGCCCTGCCTCAAAGAATTCAGGCTATCATAAAAAGCCAGAAGAGGAGCAACAAAGTACTAATTGTGATGTTGACTGCATAATTTCATAGTTTCTAAATTTTGGACCAGGTCCAAAATGTTTATTTTGTGTCAGAAGGCGGTTGTAGAAGGTCATGTTATAGGAGTGCAAGAATGAGAGATGAGATAGAAGATAGAGACAGAAACTAAGACTGAGATTAGATTAATAACACTATGTGATATCAGAGACAGTAATGGCAGCAGGATGAGTGATAGAGACTGAAAAAGAAATTAACCAAACAACTTCAGTTACGATAACTAGTACCACAATCATCTAGAAAACCTCAAAAGTACACTTCATTTAAGTATTTTTTAGAACAATGCCTAGGAGACAATTAACCATATGTATTGCTTGTGCACCATTTCAATTTTGGGTTCAGAGGAGATCAACTCTAAGCCGTGCTTCCTGCTCGAGATACTGCCTCACCATGACTGAGCTGTGTCTGTGTTCTGGTAGCTAGATTTGGATGAGTTCATCATCATTATTCCATGGTGGTACATGGGGCATTACTGGTTTTCTATCGGCAAGCGGCCAGAAAGAGAAATAATACAAGCAAATGAGGTAGAAGGTAAATTCATATGTATATTAATATAATCTATTCCTTGTAAAGACTGATAAAGGCCTTCAGATCTAATCCTAAATCTTTCTTTGCTGAAGGTATTTAATTGAATGTTTAATTGAATATAACACTAAATACTCAGTATTCATATCATGATTATTGAGAGATTTCTAATGTGAGTTGTGAGTTAGTGTGGTGTGGTTCCTCTCCTCCACAGAGTGTCATTGTGTCGTATCACATCCTCCAACTCCGCACCTGCAGTCGCTCCCAGCTGCAGCAGTGCAGTCTCTCTACAATCTGACTGAGGGAGGTTTTTGTACGACTCTATAACACTGTGTGAACAGGTGGGTGCTACTGATATAATGGTAACTCTGACAGTAATAATCTCCTGCATCTTCAGTCTGGACTCCACTGATGGTCAGAGTGAAATCAGATCCAGATCCACTGCCACTGAAACGAGCTGGAAAACCTGACTGTAGCTGATTTACAAGTTTAATCAGGAGTTTAGGAGCTTCTCCAGGTTTCTGCTGATACCAGAATAAATAGTTGCTACTATACACTGCCTGGCTGGTTCTACAGTTGATGGTGACTGTTTCTCCTGGAAGAGCAGATTTCACTGCAGGAGTCTGAGTTACTGTGACTTGACCTCTGCATTCTGAAAAATACACAATAATAAAGCATGAAACTGAAATATAATAATATAGAATGAGTGTATTTGTATGAACAGATCATTGTAGAGATAAAATCTGAAGCAGTGTCTGACCTCGAGTCCAGAGGATCAGCGTCCAGATGAAGACGGGGATCAAAGTCATGGTAGCTGTGGGTGAAGTTGCTGTAGCAGCAGCTCTCAGTCATGAAGTGTTAAAGTCACAGCGCTATAAACACTCCCAGAGCACTGAAGCATGTGCTGCCAATGCAAAGTGTCCTCTGAGTATGGAGACGCCTTTACCACATTCCCCCAATCTTACTGTAAATCTCACACTACTACAGAGTTACTGTGTGAATTTAGCTTCTGGGGTCAGATGGAGATTTTCTGGAAAACACTTTTAGGTCTAAGATGCATAAATAAGTGAATTAGAGAGAGAAGCTTAAACTTTCACTGGATGGTGTTTGTACTGAATGTTAATGAGTTTCTCACTGTAGTGGATTTATGGTGGAAGAAGCAGCATCAGTGTTGGCAGTGAGTAAATACACACTAATATTTTAGATGGTAAATGAATGATTAGATTATTGTAGGACTTAAACATCATATCATAACTTTCTATCAGTCTACAGAAGGAGTGGAGAATTATTCTCACTTTAGCTCCACACATTCAGTCGTATATTGCAAATTTATCATTAGTACATCAGCAGTTTTACTCAGTGATGCATTATGGGTAAAACCTGTGCATTTGCAGATCTACAGTTTGTGAATTTTCAGCTTTTAGTTTGTGTAATTTATTTGTGTGAATTACTCACTAGCTGCATCCTCAGTTTAGACTGACAATCTTGATGTTTAAAAAGAGAAAAAACACTAAAACGTAATAAAAACAGTCAGAGAGTTAGTGTATTAATCAGCTGATGTGAACAGAAGTTGGGGTTTTGTAGCTGTTTTGTAATAAGAGGTTTAAATGGATGGAGAGAGCAGTGAGTTTAGAGCAGCAGGGTTTTTGTACGGCCACTAAACCTGTTTGTATCACTGTGGTGGACTTTCGGTGGAGGAACTAAACTGTCTGTGGGCCGTAAGTAACCTGTTTATTAATGACTGAAATGGAGTGTGTTCAGATTAATGACTGAAATAGAGTGTGTTCAGATTAATGACTGAAATAGAGTGTGTTCCGATTAATGACTGAAATGGAGTGTGTTCAGATTAATGACTGAAATGGAGTGTGTTCGGATTAATGACTGAAATGGAGTGTGTTCCGATTAATGACTGAAATGAAGTGTGTTCAGATTAATGACTGAAATGGAGTGTGTTCAGATTAATGACTAAATTAAATTGTGTTCATTTTGTTTCTCATTTTTCTTATTTTAGAAGTTTGAGAAAATGTATCTGACTTTAGTGCCAGTAGCTCAATTTAATTTAAATCGACAAACAAAATAGAATTTGTTGTTAGTGTATATTACTGACTTTTTTTTTTGTTGAGTTACACTAATTATATTTAACTATATTTAATATCTCAGAGACTGTGAGTCCATAAACAGAGTTAAATTTGGAAGCATAAATTGAATTTACTTAAATAATAAATAAGTTGTATTTTAAATGCCGTTTATTCATATTAAAAAATAATTGTAATATTTCAGATTATTGAATATACTGTACAGTTAGATTTGAACTTCCAGTGATCACAGTAATATAAATCATTATAGATTTAAGATGTAAAAGTATTTGAATTGAATGTGAAACGTTTGTGATGCTCCACTGAACTCAGTTCTGCTCTGTAAGATATAAAGGGAAGTGAAACACACACAGCGAGCTGAAACGAAGCCTGAGTGACTGACAGCTGTCTTTTCCTTTCTCAACTGTGTGTGTGTGTGTGTGTGTGTGTGTGTGTGTGTGTGTGTGTGTGTGTGTGTGTGTGTCTAGGCCTCACCCAGCCCAGTGTGACGGTGTTGCCCCCCTCCAGTGTAGAGCTGCAGCAGGAGAAGGTCACACTCGTGTGTGTGGCCTACAAGGGCTTCCCCTCGGACTGGAGGCTGAGCTGGAAGGTTGATGGGAGCAGCTGGAGCTCGGGGGAGAGCCACAGCTCCGCAGTTCTGCAGGCGGACGGCCTCTACAGCTGGAGCAGCACGCTGAGCCTCCACCCGGAGCAGTGGAGGAACAAGGTGGTGACCTGTGAGGCCTCCAAGGACAACCAACCACCTGTGGTGAGCACAGTGAACACAGAGCAGTGCTGAGAGCTGTGAGCTCACACACACGTTACTCAGCTCACCTTCTACTGCTTCACTGTGTGTTCCATGTGACCTTTACTGCTCAAATGTCCCACTTTCATCATTTCATCTGTTATTGACATGTGAGCTCACACACTCCTCACTTTAACTCAGATCTTCTTCTCATCACCTAATTATGTGTTAAGTGTGTGTATCACTGCAATGTCCTGCTTTGAATTATTAATAAAAGCCTTTGAATCAGTAAACACTTTTGCTGCACATTATTGATTATGCACATCTTACACAAATCACCAATGCATCTCTCAGTATATGAAAAATACAAAATAATAATAATAATAATAATAATAATAATAATAATAATAATAATAATAATAATAATAATAACAACACTTGGTTTTACACCATATATATATAAAATATAACTATATAACCTTCGGCTGTAGAATTTTCTAAGTGTCCTGTATCGTGAATTGTCTTCAGCCTGAACTAATGGAGAAAAAGCATCGACACTGAGGATGTGGTTGACTGAGATTAAAGTTGTAAGGCATTTTTATTTAAAAGGTTGTTGGGAATTTCATGTTACTTTCACCCATCTGCTAGTTGGGGACTGGTGTGATGGTGTTGGAAATGCTGTTACACCTACTGTATTAATCACGTCTGTACCCCTGTATGTTACTCACACTGAAGTGTAATAAATATTCAGTTACAAAAAATAATAAGTATTCCTTATATAGTGAATTTCCCCATACCAAGAGACACGTTACACTTTAAACATCAGTATGTACCTAGAATGTATCAGTTAGCCCACAGCTTCCAATCCCTGGTCCTGGAGTGTTCCCTGTCCTGCACATTTTCAATTCAATTCAATTCAATTTTATTTGTATAGCGCTTTTTACAATAGACATTGTCTCAAAGCAGCTTTACAGAAATATCAACACGGTATACAGATATTAAAGTTGTGAATTTATCCCAACTGAGCAAGCCACTGAGTGGCGACGGTGGCAAGGAAAAACTCCCTAAGACGTTTTAAGAGGAAGAAACCTTGAGAGGAACCCGACTCAGAAGGGAACCCATCCTCATCTGGGTAACAACAGATATTGTGAAAAAGTTCATTATGGATTTATATGAAGTCTGTATGGCGTTAGGAGCAGCCGTAGTCCCAGCAGTCTGGAATTGGATAAGATTTGAGCTCCATCCAGAGGCTGAAAGGATCTGGATCTCTAGTATCTCCATAAATTCGTGTGGGGCTCGGCGAAAGGAGAGAGGGAGAAAGTAGAACAGAATCTATTCAGGGTAGGCTTGAGTAAACAAATACGTTTTAAGCTTAGACTTAAACACTGAGACTGTGTCTGAGTCCCGAACACTAATAGGAAGACTGTTCCATAACTGTGGGGCTCTATAAGAGAAAGCTCTTCCCCCTGCTGTAGCCTTCACTATTCGAGGTACCGTCAGATAGCCTGCATCTTTTGATCTAAGTAGGCGTGGCGGATCATATAAAACCAAAAGGTCGCTTAGATATTGTGACGCGAGACCGTTTAGTGCTTTATAGGTTAATAAGAGTATTTTATAATTAATGCGAGATTTTACTGGGAGCCAATGCAGTGTGGATAATATCGGTGTGATATGGTCGTATCTTCTAGTTCTAGTTAGGACTCTAGCAGCTGCATTCTGGACTAACTGGAGCTTATTTATATTCCTACTGGAACATCCAGACACTACGGCATTACAGTAATCTAATCTAGAGGTGACGAATGCATGAACTAGTATTTCCGCATCATGTAGTGACAATATGTTTCTTATTTTAGAAATATTTCTGAGATGAAAGAAGGATATCCTAGTAATATTATCTACATGAGCATCAAATGATAGGCTGGAGTCAATAATCACTCCAAGGTCTTTAACTGCTGCACATGATGAAACAGAAAGACCATCCAGAGTAACCATGTGATCAGAAAGGATACTTCTAGCTACACGTGGGCCTAATAAAAGTATTTCTGTTTTATCAGAATTAAGCAGAAGGAAGTTAATTAACATCCAATGTCTAATGTCCTTTACACAATCCTCAACTTTACTAAGCTTATGTCTGTCCTCTGGCTTCGCTGAAACATACAACTGTGTATCATCAGCATAACAGTGGAAGCTAATTCCATGTTTACGAATAATTTGACCTAGGGGTAGCATATATAAAGTAAAGAGCAGTGGGCCTAAAACAGAACCCTGTGGAACTCCAAAAGTAACCTCAGTACGCATGGAGAATTCACCATTTACATCTACGAACTGATAACGATCGGTCAGATAAGACCTGAGCCAGGAGAGGACTGTTCCCTTAATACCAACAACATTTTCTAATCTATCAAGGAGAATAGTGTGATCTATAGTATCAAAAGCTGCAGTAAGGTCGAGTAACACAAGCAGCGAGACACAACCCTGATCGTAGGTCAGTAGAAGGTCATTTACTACTTTAACTAACGCTGTCTCTGTGCTATGATGAGGTCTAAATCCTGACTGATACATTTCATGAATGTTATTCCTATCTAAGTACGAGCATAACTGCTTTGCTACAGCCTTTTCTAAAATCTTAGAGATGAAGGGGAGATTTGATATAGGTCTATAGCTGGACAATTGAGACGGGTCAAGATCAGGTTTTTTAATCAAGGGTTTAATAACTGCTAATTTAAGTGATTTAGGTACATAGCCACTGCTTAGGGAAGAATTGATTATATTTAGAAGTGGCTCAATTACTACTGGACCAATCTGTTTAAACAAACATGTAGGTACGGGATCTAGTATGCAAGTTGATGAATTTGCTGAAGAGATTAATGTAGCTAGTTCGGTCTCTCTAAGCGGAGCAAAACACTCTAAACATTGATCTGATATTGCTACACTGTCATGTAATGGGTTTGTTACAGTACTGTCCAGTTTTAATTTAATGGCCTGTATTTCACGTCTAATATAGATGTATAATATACATTTTAGTGTTTTGTCTGCAGTAACACACTGAAACACTGAAATGTGCAGGACTGGGGTTACTGGGGTGGACAATGGATGGACCAGGGTTAGGAACCTGTGAGTTAGGCAATATGAGGACACCATGAACACTAATCAAGCACGTGGTACCTCAAACAGCAAGAAATTACACAGAAGTGAGGAGGAACACTAATACATTTGTTGTTGAAATAGGTTCATGTGATCCAGGGGAAACAAAACCAGGAAGCAGGTAACATTCCCTGAGTCTCAAAGCTGATCCTTACTCAGAGTTCATCCTCCAGTCTGAAATGTCCCTCTACTGAGCAAAATGCTAGTGTAGCTAATCCATCCATTATCTATACCACAGGGTCAGAGGGAACCTGGAGACTATCCCCGGGAGCACAAGGCAGGGTACACCCAGAACAGCTTACCAATCCATTGCAGAGCACATTCACACACCCATTCATACACTACAGACACTTCGGACATGCCAATCAGCCTACCATGTATGTCTTTAGACTGGGGGAGGAAACCGGAGTACTCAGAGGAAACTCCACACACAGGGCAGCGGTGGGAATCCAACCCCCAACCCTGGCGTCGTGATCCGAACATGCTAACCACTAAACCACCGTGCACCCCATACTATATGGTCAAACGATTAAAACAAAAAACAAGGTAATAAACCCTGCCTGAGAGAGTCACAGCTGATCTTAGTGAGTTCAGTTGATGTTTCTGACTGCACAAGCAAGATGGTTGAATATAATTATTGATAGTCTGCACACGAGCGTTTGATGAGGAAGGTTTTGTTTTGGGCCCCAAAAGTTCTGGAAACCAACAGATCACACACAGACACAGACCGGTGTAAATGAATTGCGTCAATTGAATAGGTAGAGTGTGTGCAGGGCCGGCACTACCTAAAGGCAGAGTAGGCAATTGCCTAGAGCCTCGGGATTGGAAGCAGCGGCTTCATAACCGTAACTTCCCTATACGCTAGTGCACCAATCAAGATGTGCAGGAAAAGGTTAGGCTCTTTGCCTATTGGATATAGATGAATTGTCACTCACCTGTAGTGAAACCAGTTAACATTACCGTTTCAAAGTGGGTCAAACCCTCTGAAAGTATGAAGAGAGAGGGTACGATGAACAAAATACAAAATTGCAACTTTTCTGCAGCCGACTGACTTTAAGTCAGTGACTTATGATGGCGTAGAAACGAACACATCCTTCAGAGGCTGCTGAGCGAAAGGCTAAACAGGCACGCAAAGAAAGTGCAGCTCGTGATGCAGGTGCGTGAGTTATCATCATCTATTTTGGAGTGATTGTACTGTACTCTAAAAATGAACTGGGCCTTGTTCTGTCGATCAGAGTCATTTCAGGATAGATCATTTGCTGGTTTATTCAGAGTTCAAAAGAGCGTGAGCGCCGTGGACGCGTTGAGACTGTCAGACACTGAATTCGTACGTACAATGACATTGCGTCGGGATCGGGAGAGAAATACTAAAGTAAAAGTAAAGAAGTTTTAATAAAAATCAAAGAGCAAACACACTAGAGTATTAAAAAAAGTTCCTCAACTGTCTGTTTATCTATTAAATTGCGCTGATGTTTACATTACTGCTCTAACATAATATTTCATTTAGTTTTCAAATCATGAATATTATTGTTATATTTAATAAAAAATAAGCATACAATTTAATGAAGAAATGAACTATTCTTTCTGTGTAGTAGTTTCTCTCTTTCACTTCCACTAGCAGTTGATTTGTGTATATAGTGCATATTTAAGGTATTGCACTACAACACATAACATGACTATATCTATAGTCTATATAGGGTCAATAGGAGGGGGAAATCCTGTCCATACCCAGCTTGGAAAAAAACCATAAAGGGCTGATGTTCATTTACTGAAGTGGTGTGCAGGAAGTGTTCATCTGTTATTATTTGTTGGCAATGTAATGGTGTCTTGTATTTTTCTTTTTATTTTACTGTATAGAATTGGCAAAACTGTTCGTTATCTGAAATAGTGGTTTTGTGTGTTACAATAAATAAATTACTCAACAAATTACGGCAAAAAAAGTTGAATCAAGTTAAGTTAACATTTTAACAAGTTGTCATAGGAGGAGTGCGGGGGGCCTCCAATATAAATTTTTCCTAGGGGCTCCAAATGTGTAGAACTGGCTCTCTCTCTCTGTCTGTCTGTCTGTCTGTCTGTGTGTGTGTGTGTGTGTGTGTGTGTGTGTGTGTGTGTGTGTGTGTGTGTGTGTGTGTGTGTGTGTGTGTGTGTGTGTGACTGGTGGGATCACGTCTATCTACAGGATATTAGGTGAAGAGTGTGTTTATATAAAGGGAGTGAATATAGACAGACTAATATCACATAGAACTATTTTTCACAGTTTGCACCATGACAGTCTAGAAAATCAGGAAACTATTTATCTTACAGTAGTGGACGTGATGGACTGTGTGCAGTGTGGTGTGATGATTATTGAGAGATTTCTAATGTGAGTTGTGAGTTAGTGTGGTGTGGTTCCTCTCCTCCACAGAGTGTCACTGTGTCGTATCACATCCTCCAACTCAGCACCTGCAGTCGCTCCCAGCTGCAGCAGTGCAGTCTCTCTACAATCTGACTGAGGGAGGTTTTTGTACGACTCTATCACACTGTGTGAACCAATAGCCAGTAATGTCATGCCAACTCTGACAGTAATAATCTCCTGCATCTTCAGTCTGGACTCCACTGATGGTCAGAGTGAAATCAGATCCAGATCCACTGCCACTGAAACGAGCTGGAATACCCGACTGTAGCTGATTTGCTTTTATGATCAGCAGTTTAGGAGCTTCTCCAGGTTTCTGCTGATACCAAGCTAAAGGTTGATAACCCCAACCTTGGTACACCTGAGGATTGGTTCTACAGTTGATGGTGACTGTTTCTCCTGGAAGAGCAGATTTCACTGCAGGAGTCTGAGTTACTGTGGCTTGACCTCTGCATTCTGAAAAAAAAACCCCACAATAATGAAGCATGAAACTGAAATATAATAATATAGAATGAGTGTATTTGTATGAACAGATCATTGTAGAGATAAAATATGAAGCAGTGTCTGACCTTGAGTCCAGAGGATCAGTGTCCAGATGAAGACGGGGATCAAAGTCATGGTAGCTGTGGGTGAAGTTGCTGTAGCAGCAGCTCTCGGTCATGAAGTGTTAAAGTCACAGCGCTATAAACACTCCCAGAGCACTGAAGCATGTGCTGCCAATGCAAAGTGTCCTCTGAGTATGGAGACGCCTTTACCACATTCCCCCAATCTTACTGTAAATCTCACACTACTACAGAGTTACTGTGTGAATTTAGCTTCTGGGGTCAGATGGAGATTTTCTGGAAAATAGTTTTTAGTGAATTATAGAGAGAATGTTAAAATCTAACTGGTCGAAAGTTTATGAGAGATTCCTTTTTATTTTCATTTTGTTTCAGTCCAAAAGAATTCAGTTGTCCACTTTAAAACACGCTTATCAGTCTGAGGTGGTGTCAGTGGTGTAGCTGTGCTGAATAAAGCTTCAATGTGGAAAGCGTGTCTCCTTTTAGTGAAGTGTCTTTTGTCCAGTTAACCCCTGGCATTAACACGCATCCTGGGTGATTGGATTATAAGTGGACAGCGCTAAGTACAGGTATGAACGGGGTCGAATGTATATTGAAGACGCATTGTGATTCGTTCACTCAAACCACATTCGGAGGTGGTCTGGGATGCATATGGCCACATCACATTTGTAGTGTGAACTCTCATGTGTCCTGAAGCATCCAGGACGGCAACGAAGGACCAACTACTTGACAGCGCTAGCCAGAAAATATCTATTCATTGCAAAAATGTTTGTAAATATCATGTTAATCATGTTAATATCAGGTATGAACAGCAACTTTAACAGCAGGTCGAGTGCAGCACTGTGTGTTGTGCTTGAGTGAGTTTGGCTGAAGAACCATGAACATCTGCTGAAAGTGCTGATCTATTCTAGGACTCCGAGCTGTTCATGCAAATGTGTGTGTGTGTGTGTGTGTGTGTGTGTGTGTGTGTGTGTGTGTGTGTATGCGTGTGCATGTGTGTTTCACTGAGTAAATCTATCTCTTTATATACTATTGAGTGAGGAGGACATTTTTCACTTCTTATTTTTTCTTTGTATCTGTCACTCAAATCTCCTGATGACCTTTACAGAAGTTCTCACACTCCTCTCTTTATAACAGCGGGAGAAGAAAGAGCTCTAATTGATACTTAATATTTATTAGGTCTTGCTCATGTAGTGATGGGTCTGTCAGCATCATCATGGTCCAGAGACAACAGACTGCTCTGAGTTAATCATGACTGAACCAGTAAGCAGATAGTTACAGGAATGTTGTTTATGACTTTCAGCTCATTCTGAAGGTCCTGATCATGCAACATTCATAGAATGAATTGTGCTACCTCTTACTGAACTGAATGTGGATGTAAGTATTCATAGTCACTGTGTGTGCATACTTAAATGTGTACAAGTGTGTAAAAATAAAAGGTGAATGATTCGAACTAAAATCATGCCAGTACATGTATTGTTTCAATTCAGTCAAATGCAATCTCCAAAACAAAAAGGTGTTTATGGTTAGGATTAGGGGCAGGTGAGTGTTCCAGCCTATTCTTACAAATTCATTAATATAAAAGTGAATGTAATTGAAATACTTTTCCTTCTAAAGGTTCAGATTCTTAATATCTCATACATGAGGGTATAGAAGAACTGCAAAGTAAACTAGGATTACAACAGAGCAAGATGCAGGTCAGACAAACTGGACATAACATGTCTGTAATGACAGGAACAGGTAGAAAAAAATGGTAAGGGGGCCTGGACAAAGCTGGGTCATCAGCTGGAGAAATCACACCATGTTAGAGTTCATTCCACCACCTGGGGAAGGACACAGAAGAGTCGTGATGCAATATGAGGAAAGTGAGTTACTTTACTAGAACTACCCAGAGTTTACGTGTCTGGTCAGATGGTGTGACATAAGAGTTCTCCGTAGAGTTCACATAAATCATGCGGATGCATCTCCAGGGATATACAGCAGCTCAGTCTTGCTGCATTTTAGTTTCTGCTGATGAGCTAAACTTCCATGATGAGATGTCTGCAGAACATTCTGAGATCTGTGCAGAAACATAGAATGCTGGAATCCATGGAGGAAGAAGAGAAAGAGTGGAGGTTTCAGGAAGTGGGGGAGAGGTATAAATAGATGGTGATAGGCAGGGCAGGGAGAACAAGAGTGCAGGATACAAAGTGATAATCTGAAAAGTAGAGTGGGGTAACGCTGATACCTAAAGCTGATGAAGGATGGATGAAGACCAAGTCCGAAAAAGTTTAAACTATTGCGTGTTGGAAGGCAGTTGCAGAAGGTCATGTTATAGGAGTGAAAGAGAGGGAGGAGGTGCAGGAGGACTGGAGGCTTGCCTGAAGTGGGGCTACAGTCTAAAAGGAGAGTAGGTGAGGAGGCATCAGGACTAAGAAGGATGATTGTTGGATAATAACAATATGAAGATTCATTTTAGACAGGAACATCATTCAAAGAATGAAATGTTAAGATGAGACAGTACAAGAGGTGTATGAGAGAAAACAGAGGAATAAGACAGAACAGACAGTATCACTGAATCCTCTAGCTGATATCAGGTCAGAATAAGAGAATGTAATGGGGCAGGATTAGTGACAGAGTCTGGAAAAAATGAAAATTATCCACCAAACAGTTTCAGTTATCACAAATAACAATCTAGAAAACTACTAAACTATTTATCTTACAGTAGAGGACATGATGGACTGTGTGCCGTGTGGTGTGATGATTATTGAGAGATTTCTAATGTGAGTTGTGAGTTAGTGTGGTGTGGTTCCTCTCCTCCACAGAGTGTCATTGTGTCGTATCACATCCTCCAACTCAGCACCTGCAGTCGCTCCCAGCTGCAGCAGTGCAGTCTCTCTACAATCTGACTGAGGGAGGTTTTTGTACGACTCTATAACACTGTGTGAACACACCACCACTGTGGTAACTCTGACAGTAATAATCTCCTGCATCTTCAGTCTGGACTCCACTGATGGTCAGAGTGAAATCAGATCCAGATCCACTGCCACTGAAACGAGCTGGAATACCCGAGTGTAGCTGATTCGCAAACTTAATCAGGAGCTTAGGAGCTTCTCCAGGTTTCTGCTGATACCAGTTTAAATAATGGCCGTATGAACTGTAATAATACACTGCCGGATTGGTTCTACAGTTGATGGTGACTGTTTCTCCTGGAAGAGCAGATTTCACTGCAGGAGTCTGAGTTACTGTGACTTGACCTCTGCATTCTGAAAAAAAATATTTTTAATGTAACAAATTTTAAGTTAGTGAAATATTATAATAGAAACAATGAGTATATTTGTACGAACAGATCATTGTAGAGATAAAATATGAAGCAGTGTCTGACCTTGAGTCCAGAGGATCAGTGTCCAGATGAAGACGGGGATCAAAGTCATGGTAGCTGTGGGTGAAGTTGCTGTAGCAGCAGCTCTCAGTCATGAAGTGTTAAAGTCACAGCGCTATAAACACTCCCAGAGCACTGAAGCATGTGCTGCCAATGCAAAGTGTCCTCCAAGTACGGAGACGCCTTTACCACATTCCCCCAATCTTACTGTAAATCTCACACTACTACAGAGTTACTGTGTGAATTTAGCTTCTGGGGTCAGATGGAGATTTTCTTGAAAACACTTTTAGGTCTAAGATGCATAAATAAGTGAATTAGAGAGAGAAGCTTAAACTTTCACTGGATGGTGTTTGTACTGAATGTTAATGAGTTTCTCACTGTAGTGGATTTATGGTGGAAGAAGCAGCATCAGTGTTGGCAGTGAGTAAATACACACTAATATTTTAGATGGTAAATGAATGATTAGATTATTGTAGGACTTAAACATCATATCATAACTTTCTATCAGTCTACAGAAGGAGTGGAGAATTATTCTCACTTTAGCTCCACACATTCAGTCGTATATTGCAAATTTATCATTAGTACATCAGCATTTTTACTCAGTGATGCATTATGGGTAAAACCTGTGCATTTGCAGATCTACAGTTTGTGAATTTTCAGCTTTTAGTTTGTGTAATTTATTTGTGTGAATCACTCCCTAGCTGCATCCTCAGTTTAGACTGACAATCTTGATGTTTAAAAAGAGAAAAAACACTAAAACGTAATAAAAACAGTCAGAGAGTTAGTGTATTAATCAGCTGATGTGAACAGAAGTTGGTGTTCTGTAGCTGTTTTGTAATAAGAGGTTTAAATGGATGGAGAGAGCAGTGAGTTTAGAGCAGCAGGGTTTTTGTACGGCCACTAAACCTGTTTGTATCACTGTGGTGCACTTTCGGTGGAGGAACTAAACTGTCTGTGGGCCGTAAGTAACCTGTTTATTAATGACTGAAATAGAGTGTGTTCAGATTAATGACTGAAATGGAGTGTGTTTAGATTAATGATTGAAATAGAGTGTGTTCAGATTAATGACTGAAATGGAGTGTGTTCAGATTAATGACGGAAATGGAGTGTGTTCAGATTAATGACGGAAATGGCGTGTGTTCAGACTAATGACTGAAATGGAGTGTGTTCAGATTAATGACTGAAATGGAGTGTGTTCAGATTAATGACTGAAATAGAGTGTGTTCAGATTAATGACTGAAATGGAGTGTGTTCAGATTAATGGCTGAAATGGAGTGTGTTTAGATTAATGACTGAAATGGAGTGTGTTCAGATTAATGACTGAAATGGAGTGTGTTCAGATTAATGACTGAAATGGAGTGTGTTCAGATTAATGACTGAAATTGAATGTGTTCAGATTAATGACTGAAATGGAGTGTGTTCAGATTAATGACTGAAATGGAGTGTGTTCAGATTAATTACTAAATTAAATTGTGTTCATTTTGTTTCTCATTTTTCTTATTTTAGAAGTTTGAGAAAATGTATCTGACTTTAGTGCGAGTAGCTCAATTTAATTTAAATCGACAAACAAAATAGAATTTGTTGTTTGTGTATATTACTGACTTTTTTTTTGTTGAATTACACTAAATATATTTAACTATATTTAATATCTCAGAGACTGTGAGTTCATAAACAGAGTTAAATGTGGAAGCATAAATTGAATTTACTTAAATAATAAATAAGTTGTATTTTAAATGCTGTTTATTCATATTATAAAATAATTGTAATATTTCCGATTATTGAATATTCTGTACAGTTAGATTTGAACTTCCAGTGATCACAGTAATATAAATCATTATAGATTTAAGATGTAAAAGTATTTGAATTGAATGTGAAACGTTTGTGATGCTCCACTGAACTCAGTTCTGCTCTGTAAGATATGAAGGGAAGTGAAACACACACAGCGAGCTGAAACGAAGCCTGAGTGACTGACAGCTGTGTCTTCCTTTCTCAATTGTATGTGTGTGTGTGTGTGTGTGTGTGTGTGTGTGTGTGTGTGTGTGTGTGTGTGTGTGTGTGTGTGTGTAGGCCTCACCCAGCCCAGTGTGACGGTGTTGCCCCCCTCCAGTGTGGAGCTGCAGCAGGAGAAGGTCACACTCGTGTGTGTGGCCTACAAGGGCTTCCCCTCCGACTGGAGGCTGAGCTGGAAGGTTGATGGGAGCAGCTGGAGCTCGGGGGAGAGCCACAGCACCGCAGTTCTGCAGGCGGACGGCCTCTACAGCTGGAGCAGCACGCTGAGCCTCCACCCGGAGCAGTGGAAGAACAAGGTGGTGACCTGTGAGGCCTCCAAGGACAACCAACCACCTGTGGTGAGCACAGTGAACACAGAGCAGTGCTGAGAGCTGTGAGCTCACACACACGTTACTCAGCTCACCTTCTACTGCTTCACTGTGTGTTCCATGTGGCCTTTACTGCTCAAATGTCCCACTTTCATCATTTCATCTGAGTTATTGACATGTGAGCTCACACACTCCTCACTTTAACTCAGCTCTTCTTCTCATCACCTAAATATGTGTTAAGTGTGTGTATCACTGCAATGTCCTGCTTTGAATTATTAATAAAAGCCTTTTGAATCAGTAAACACTTTTGCTGCACATTATTGATTATGCACATCGTACACAACTCACCAATGCATCTCTCAGTACATGAAAAATACATAATAATAATAATAATAATAATAATAATAACAATAATAATAATAATAATAATAATAATAATAATAATAATAATAATAATAATAACAACAACAACAACACTTGGTTTTACACCATATAGTATATAAAATATAACTATATAACCTTTGGCTGTAGAATTTTCTAATTGTCCTGTATATTGAATTGTCTTCAGCCTGAACTAATGGAGAGAAAGCATCTACACTGAGGATGTGGTTGAGTGAGATTAAAGTGGTAAAGCATTTTTGTGTAAAAGAGCTTATGGGAAATTTCATGTTACTTTCACCCATCTGCTTGTTGGGGACTGGTGTGATGGTGTTGGAAATGCTGTTACACCTAGTATATTAATCACGTCTGTACCCCTGTATGTTACTCACACTGAAGTGAAATAAATATTCAGTTACAAAAAATCACAATTATTCCTTATGTAGTGAATTTCCCCATACCAAGAGACACGTTACATTTTAAACATCAGTATGTACCTAGAATGTATTAGTTAGCCCACAGCTTCCAATCCCTGGTTACTGGGGTGGAGAATGGGTAAACCAGGGTTAGGAACCTGTGAGTCAGCCAATAACTGTATACCATGAACACTGATCAAGCACGTGGCACCTCAAACAGCAATGAACACTAATATCTTTGTTGTTAAAATAACTTCACGTGATCCAGGGGAAATAAAACCAGGGAGCAGGTAACATTCCCTGAGTCTCCCAGCTGATCCTTACTCAGAGTTCATCCTCCAGTCTGAAATCTCCCTCTACTGAGCAAAATGCTAATGAAGGTATTGCTATATGTTCACAAGTTTAAAAGAAATAACAACAAACGGACAACAACAACAAAAGCAAGGTGATGAAACCCTGCCTGAGAGAGTCACAGCTGATCCCAGTGACTTCAGTAGAACTGACTCTCGTTCTGACTAAGCAAGAACAAGAATTTACTTTGGGAACCCCAAAGTTCTGGAAACTAACAGATTACACACGCAGACACAGATGCGTGTAAATCAGTGGTTCCCAACCGTTTTTCCAGGCATGTTTTTATCTCAGAAATACAGTCAGAAAGATAACAAGCATCAATGTTTTCACCAGATTTAGAGTGAATGTAGATTTGGGTATCGGCGGCATAAAAGTGATAATGGAGGCCGAGCGATCGCAGCAGATGCCTAAGTGGAGATAGATAAATATTGAAGAGTAGAGGGCCTAGAACTGAACCTTGAGGAACACCAGTGAGCACCGAGCAAGTGTCAGACCTAAAGCCACACATAGAAATAAACTGGGAACGGTCAGTAAAATAGGATTTAAACCAGTTTAAAACTGTCCCGGACACACCAAAAACACTTTCAAGGCGGGTAAGTAAAAGACCATGATCCACAGTATCGAAGGCGGCTCTAAGGTCAAGATAAATAAGAAGTGAGGTAGCTCCAGAATCAGAGGCCATCAACAAGTCATTGATGACTTTGACCAATGCCGTTTTAGTGCTGTGAAATTTCGAAAACCTGACTGAAGGGGCTCAAAGAGGTTATTGGTTGTAAGATAAGTACAGAGTTGAGAGGCAACAACACGCTCAAGTATTTTTGCCAAAAACGGAAGATTTGAGATGGGACGAAAATTGTTAAAATCATCCAGAAACATGTTCTCTCTTTGGTACAGGTGTAACATCAGCAGTCTTTAGTACTGCTGGAACGACCCCAGTCTCCAGTGATTCATTTATAATGCTGAGGATAGTAGGGCACCACACAGCGAAGCACAATTTGAATAAATTCATAGGAATTGGATCCAGCAAGCAAGTGGTAGATTTCATACTGGATACCTCCCTTGTGAGAGCCTCAGAATTAAGCAGTGAGAAATGAGTGAAAGAAGCACCAGTGAACCCAGATGGACGAAGGATTGAAGTGGCACAGTCAGGGTTAACAGGAATTTCTTTGCAAACATTAACAATCTTAGAATTAAAAAACTGTAGAAAAGAATCACAGAGCTGCTGAGAAACAGGCAAAGTGGTAATAGCATTAACTTGAAGTGTCTGGGATTATTTTGATTATTTACAATAGGCTGAGAGAAGTAAGAGGATCTTTCAGTCTCCAGTAGTGCACGATAATCCCCCAGAAGATCCTTCCACGCTTGATAGTACACATTCAGTCCAGTAAGGCGCCATTTTCGCTCCATTTTCCGACATACAGCCTTTCTAGAGCGCAGATTGTCATTATACCAGGGAGCAGAGCGGATGAATGTGACCTTACGTGACCTTAGAGGAGCAAAAGTGTCAAGATTAGCAGCAAGAGTGGAATTTAGCTGCAGAACCTTCTCCTCCAGTGATGAGGAATGAAGATCACTTAGGATGGAAACCACAGAACTGGAGAAAGCTGTGTGATCGATAGACTTCCACTTCCGGAAGGTTACTATTCGGATGGTAGGCTCACTTGAATGATACAGTTTGAGGTTAAAAAAGACAGCTGAATGATCAGACAGTCCAATGTCAATAGATGAAAACTGCGGTACAAATGAGCCATTAGCAATCACAAGATCCAGCGTATGACCCTTGTTATGAGTAGGGTCAGTTACAAACTGTGTGAAGTTAAAACAATCAATTAGCCACAGAAATTCCTTAGCCGCCACAGAGTCACTACAGTCCACATGAATGTTAAAATCTCCCACAATTACAATTCTGTCAAACTTCATACTCAACATCGATAGGAAGTCCGCAAACTCTGACATAAAAGCTGCATGTGTCTTAGTCTTAGGTGGTTTATAGACTGTAGCGATGATGGTGGATACAGGAGTGGAAATACTCAAGAACAGGCATTGAAATGATGAAAACTGAGGAACAGACACAGCTCTTGTGTTGAACTTCAGGTTGTAAACCACAATACTGCCTCTGTCTCTGCCAGATAGCCTCGGGAGATCTAATACTCCAAAGCCCGCTGGAGTGATCTGGTTAAACAGGAACCCATCATTTTCTTTATGCCATGTTTCAGTTAAAATCAAAAAGTCCAGCTTTTTATCTGTAAGAAAATCCGACAAAAGCAGCATTGAATAATGCGGCATAAGCTTGGGTCTGAAGCGGAGACGACAGTGGTTTAATCTCCACACTGGGAACCGATATTAAATTGCTCTGATCAACACCAGTATGGAGCAGTTTGTTGGTCTTACGGCGACAGATAGGGACATTGATGTTAGGAGAGGATGAGACAGCAAGACTGCACCTCAAGCCCCGATGGATATATCGCTTAGGATGTAGCACACCAGCATCTCGACAGAGATTGTAAGAGTCTTTGGCTAGGCAATAACAGTTCTGTTTTAGATTCAATAGCTGGCGTGTAGTGTACCTTAGCGCCATGGTCGGTGAGTGCACACTCGCAAGGCCAGAGCTAGTGAAACTCCAGAGCACAAAGTCGTACAATCCTCACACACGATCCACACACGCAGCCGAGCCGAGGCGTTGATTCAAAGTTACACGCTGCAGGTTATTCCAGGTGAAGCATAGAAATAAACAACTACAGTCCAAAATATATAAAATGGCACCACCATATCGCAATCATAACGGCACTAAAGACAGTGTAACTTAAAAAACTCGCAGTTATTTATTTGTTCAGTCTCAGGAACTCATTTATTTTTTCTTTCAGTTCAATAAAACGAACCAACCCTTGGCCCCTTGATAGCCAGTGCACTTCGGTATGAAGGAGGAGTGCCAATGCGCCTCATCTTCACACGGCTTTAATAAAGTTGACTATTTTTACAACCATTTTGAGCGTTTCATTCAGCTCATCAGAAGGTGTTTTCTGGCCAGGGCTTGACGGTGTATCATACAGTGAAACACAAGACAGTGAGGAGCCTTTTCAGCATGCGACTAAATCATTATCGGGAATGTTTTTCTTGGTGAAGTACATATCGATTGCATGGAAAATATCTTCTCCTCGTGTCGTTGTTGATAAATTTGTAGACAAAAGAAATTCCTGCTTTATTTCTGGGTCTTCAATGTACTGCACATATGCAATGAGTACTGCTTCATCTGCCACAGTGGAAGTTTCATCAAGTTGGATAGAAAATTGGTGCATCTTTAACTTTTCCTCCAACGTGTTCTCAACATCATCTGCCATTCTGTTGATTCTGTCTTTTACTGTATTATTGGACAGACGTACAGTTCAGAAGCCACCTGTGTCCCGTATATTATTTCTGAAATTTTTACACAAGCGGGTTTGATCAGAGTTTCTCCGATGGTGTGCAGATTTTTGGACAATTAGGACGCAACCGGTGCCTGTCTCTTTTCATTTCCGGCTTTAGTCAAAGCATCTCTGATCTTCTGGGACCAATATGATATAACAAGTTCTTATTTCCTAAGGTAAAATTTTCTGGATTGACCCACCATCTCTGGGTGTTTGGTGCTCTGATGCCTTGCTAGTCTCTCACCACAGATTATACACTCAATTCTCACTTTGCCCATTGCTTCAATGAAACCAAATTCGAGATAACTGTCCAAATAAATCCTTGTTCTGTTTTTAGCACATAGATTTTTCTCTTCTCCCCGGCACTTTGCTATATTCATTGTTTGAGCAGTCACCCTGTTGTTTTAGAACGAGCAATGTTAAGATGTTAAGGAAATGGCTTCTCTTTTCATATATCTTACACACTATTATTAGAATATTAAAAATGGATTTATTTATTGTGCTGTTTTACATTTTATTTCTTCCTGTTGTAACTCTCCAACTAGAGTGAGCTTGGTGACCCCTCGTAAATCTTTATCGAGCCCTAGTGGGGGTCACGACCCCTGGGTTGGTAACCGTTGGTGTGAAAGACCCAAAATTGTGTTGATTGAACAGGTGTGTGTGTGTGTGTGTGTGTGTGTGTGTGTGTGTGTGTGTGTGTGTGTGTGTGAGTGAGAGAGAGAGAGAGAGAGAGAGAGAGAGAGAGAGAGAGAGAGAGAGAGAGAGAGAGAGAGAGAGAGAGAGAGAGACTGGTTGGATCAGACCCAACAGCAGGAGTTGCAGTAACATCAGAGCAGGACAAATTGGAGGAAGACTCTGTTTAAATGAAGGGAGTAAATATGAGTAGAGTGATATCATACACACATACATATACACACAAACACACACATACAGACATACATACAAACAGTACATACACAAAATGGAAACAAAAAAATAAATAAATAAACACATTTAAATATATATATAAAAAAACAAACATTTTTTTTGTTTTGTTTTTTACACCACTAGCAGACATGAGGAAAAAAAAAAAAACTCGTATCAGTAAAGAGTGTGTGGCTGATATCTTTGTGGACAAAGTGGATTACTTTCTTGATGATGATTTTTTTTGTTTGTTTTCTTTTAAAATTAATTTTACGGATTTATAAAAAATAAGAACAGTAAGGACACATTGTCCAGTAAAATTACACAAAGGGACAAACAAAAGAATTAGGGTTTTTGTGTGGTTTGAAATGAAGAACTGGGTAATGGCAGGAACAGCTTTTCAATTTAAAATATTTGCGATTCAGAAGAGGCAGGGCATGATTACGATTGACGTTTATCCGCCTTTTAATAGGTGTGTACTTCATTATTTATACTTATGCAGTGAGACTCAATGAGTGTCATAGTGAATGTTATAAGGCTCCTCTCTAATGGTTTCATAACAGTAAAAGCAAGTTAGTGAAGAGGAGTAAAATTTAATTTAGTCTTTATTCAATATCACAACCAGCCTTCACTGTAGATATTGATCTGTTATCTCCAATGCTGTTGTTCTTTCTGAAGATCTGACCTGTAGCACCATGACTGAGAAAACTGGGAAACTATTTATCTTACAGTAGTGGACGTGATGGACTGTGTGCAGTGTGGTGTGATGATTATTGAGAGATTTCTAATGTGAGTTGTGAGTTAGTGTGGTGTGGTTCCTCTCCTCCACAGAGTGTCATTGTGTCGTATCACATCCTCCAACTCAGCACCTGCAGTCGCTCCCAGCTGCAGCAGTGCAGTCTCTCTACAATCTGACTGAGGGAGGTTTTTGTACGACTCTATAACACTGTGTGAACCAGTAGCCAGAGATGAAATGGTGACTCTGACAGTAATAATCTCCTGCATCTTCAGTCTGGACTCCATTGATGGTCAGAGTGAAATCAGATCCAGATCCACTGCCACTGAAACGAGCTGGAGAACCCGAATGTTGCTGATTCGCAAACTTAATCAGGAGTTTAGGAGCTTCTCCGGGTTTCTGCTGATACCAGTATAACCGGATTGGTTCTACAGTTGATGGTGACTGTTTCTCCTGGAAGAACAGATTTCACTGCAGGAGTCTGAGTTACTGTGACTTGACCTCTGCATTCTGAAAAAAAAAAAAAAAAAGATATTGCACTTATATTAAAAGTAAGCGAAATATTATAACAGGAACAATGACTGTATTTGTATGAACAGATTATTGTAGACATAAAATCTGAAGCAGTGTCTGACCTTGAGTCCAGAGGATCAGTGTCCAGATGAAGACGGGGATCAAAGTCATGGTAGCTGTGGGTGAAGTTGCTGTAGCAGCAGCTCTCAGTCATGAAGTGTTAAAGTCACAGCGCTATAAACACTCCCAGAGCACTGAAGCATGTGCTGCCAATGCAAAGTGTCCTCTAAGTATGGAGACGCCTTTACCACATTCCCCCAATCTTACTGTAAATCTCACACTACTACAGAGTTACTGTGTGAATTTAGCTTCTGGGGTCAGATGGAGATTTTCTGGAAAACACTTTTAGTTCTAAGATGCATAAATAAGTGAATTAGAGAGAGAAGCTTAAACTTTCACTGGATGGTGTTTGTACTGAATGTTAATGAGTTTCTCACTGTAGTGGATTTATGGTGGAAGAAGCAGCATCAATGTTGGCAGTGAGTAAATACACACTAATAGTTTGACTGTAAATGAATGATTAGATTATTGTAGGATTAAACATCATATCATAACTTTCTATCAGTCTACAGAAGGAGTGGAGAATTATTCTCACTTTAGCTCCACACATTCAGTCGTATATTGCAAATTTATCATTAGTACATCAGCAGTTTTACTCAGTGATGCATTATGGGTAAAACCTGTGCGTCTGCAGATCTCCATTTTGTGAATTTTCAGCTTTTAGTTTATGTAATTTATTTGTGTGAATCACTCCCTGGATGCATCCTCAGTTTAGACTGACAATCTTGATGTTTGAAAAGATAAAAAACACTAAAACGTAATAAAAACAGTCAGAGAGTTAGTGTATTAATCAGCTGATGTGAACAGAAGTTGGTGTTTTGTAGCTGTTTTGTAATAAGAGGTTTAAATGGATGGAGAGAGCAGTGAGTTTAGAGCAGCAGGGTTTTTGTACGGCCACTAAACCTGTTTGTATCACTGTGGTACACTTTCGGTGGAGGAACCAAACTGTCTGTGGGCCGTAAGTAACCTGTTTATTAATGACTGAAATGGAGTGTGTTCAGATTAATGACTGAAATAGAGTGTGTTTAGATTAATGACTAAAATGCAGTGTGTTCAGATTAATGACTGAAATGGAGTGTGTTCAGATTAATGTTTGAAATGGAGTGTGTTCAGATTAATGACTGAAATGGAGTGTGTTCAGATTAATGACTGAAATGCAGTGTGTTCAGATTAATGACTGAAATGCACTGGGTTCAGATTAATAACTGAAATGGAGTGTGTTCAGATTAATGACTGAAATGCACTGGGTTCAGATTATTGACTGATATGGAGTGTGTTCAGATTAATGACTGAAATGCAGTGTGTTCAGATTAATGGCTGAAATGGAGTGTGTTCAGATTAATGACTAAATTAAATTGTGTTCATGTTGTTTCTCATTTTTCTTATTTTAGAAGTTTGAGAAAATGTATCTGACTTTAGTGCGAGTAGCTCATTTTAATTTAAATCGACAAACAAAATAGAATTTGTTGTTTGTGTATATTACTTACTTTTTTTTGTTGAATTACACTAACTATATTTAACTATATTTAATATGTCAGAGACTGTGAGTCCATAAACAGAGTTAAATGTGGAAGCATAAATTGAATTTACTTAAATAATAAATAAGTTGTATTTTAAATGCTGTTTATTCATATTATAAAATAATTGTAATATTTCCGATTATTGAATATTCTGTACAGTTAGATTTGAACTTCCAGTGATCACAGTAATATAAATCATTATAGATTTAAGATGTAAAAGTATTTGAATTGAATGTGAAACGTTTGTGATGCTCCACTGAACTCAGTTCTGCTCTGTAAGATATGAAGGGAAGTGAAACACACACAGCGAGCTGAAACGAAGCCTGAGTGACTGACAGATGTCTATTCCTGTCTCAATTGTGTGTGTGTGTGTGTGTGTCTGTGTGTGTGTGTGTGTAGGCCTCACCCAGCCCAGTGTGACGGTGTTGCCCCCCTCCAGTATGGAGCTGCAGCAGGAGAAGGTCACACTCGTGTGTGTGGCCTACAAGGGCTTCCCCTCGGACTGGAGGCTGAGCTGGAAGGTTGATGGGAGCAGCTGGAGCTCGGGGGAGAGCCACAGCACCGCAGTTCTGCAGGCGGACGGCCTCTACAGCTGGAGCAGCACGCTGAGCCTCCACCCGGAGCAGTGGAGGAACAAGGTGGTGACCTGTGAGGCCTCCAAGGACAACCAACCACCTGTGGTGAGCACAGTGAACACAGAGCAGTGCTGAGAGCTGTGAGCTCACACACACGTTACTCAGCTCACCTTCTACTGCTTCACTGTGTGTTCCATGTGGCCTTTACTGCTCAAATGTCCCACTTTCATCATTTCATCTGAGTTATTGACATGTGAGCTCACACACTCCTCACTTTAACTCAGCTCTTCTTCTTATCACCTAAATATGTGTTAAGTGTGTGTATCACTGCAATGTCCTGCTTTGAAGTATTAATAAAAGCCTTTTGAATCAGTAAACACTTTTGCTGCACATTATTGATTATGCACATCGTACACAAATCACCAGTGCATCTCTCAGTATATGAAAAATACATAATAATAATAATAATAATAATAATAATAATAATAATAATAATAATAATAATAATAAAAGTAGGCATCAACAGTCAAATGCAAGTTTAAAAAGTGTGTCTTACATTGAGGTTTAAAAATGCCTGAGGTCTAAGTTCAAGAGGAAGAGCGTTCCAAAGGGAAGGAGCATAAACAGAAAAAGCCCTGTCACCCATAGATTTTAAGCTCGTTAGTGGAACAGTTAACAGATTACACTGTGAGGAGCGCAGTGTGCGTGTAAGGAATTTTAAAGCAGATATGTAATGAGGAGTGAAGCCATGTAATGCCTTGTATGTCAACATCATAATTTTAAAATCGACACGGAACCGGTCCGGGACCAGTGCAAGGACTCTGGAACAGGAGTAATATGATTGCATTTCCTGGTCCCAGATCCTGGCAGCAGACTTTTGTACGTATTGCAGTTTATTGATTGTGGATTTAGACACTCCCTCTATATCACGGCGTTATAGTAATCTAGCCGAGTGACAACAAATGAGTTAATCGGCTTTTCAGCCACAGAGAAGTTTAGCATAGGCCGCAGTCTAGCTGTATTTCTGAGGTGAAAAAAGTATGCTTTAACTGCTTTTTTGCTCTGAACAAAAGAATCAAATGTAACGCTGGTATCAAAAATTACTCCAAGGTTCCTCATTTTACTTTGGGTCTCTGGAACAGAGCCATCAACAAACAGAGACAGTGGAAAAGCTTTGAGAATTTGATGACGGGAACCTACAAGCATAACTTCGGTTTTCCCGCTGTTCAGGCACAGAAAATTATTATTTATCCACGTTTTTATCTCAGAAATACAGTCAGAAAGAAAACAAACATCAATGTTTTCACCAGATTTTGAGTGAATGTAGATTTGGGTATCATCAGCATTAAAGTGATAACGGAGGCCGAGCGATCGCAGCAGATGCCCAAGTGGAGATAGAGAAATATTGAAAAGTAAAGGACGTGAAACTGATCCCTGAGGAACACCAGTGAGCACAGAGCTAGTGTCATACCTGTAACCACCCACAGAAATAAACTGGGAATGGTCAGTAAAATAGGATTTAAACCAGTTTAAAACTGTCCCAGACGCACCAAAAACACTTTCAAGGTAGGTAAGTAAAAGACCATGATCCACAGTATCGAAGGCGGCTCTAAGATCAAGAACAATAAGAACAGAAGTACCTCCAGAATCAGAGGCCATCAACAAGTCATTGGTAACTTTGACCAATGCCGTTTCAGTGCTGTGAAATTTACGAAAACCTGACTGAAGGGGTTCTAAGAGGTTATTAATTGTAAGATTGTAACACCTTCTTGGCACTGGAAGTGTAATATTAGATGAGATTACTACTTTAAAAGGTTTTACTTAACAGGATCCTGAGTCCTTAGCAGTTGATGGTGAATTGGCTTAAATTCTCTTTACCAGTAGATGGTATTATCACAGGCATAAGTAACTACAAAGGAATAATCAAGAAATAACAGCGCGGTGCCTCCACTGAGGAACTACTTCACTCACACACTATGAGCTGTATGGGTTTTTCCCAGAAACAAATGTCAAGGATGTCAAATATCTACAAACCTTATTAAAGTGAACAGTTTAAAGCAGCCAAGTAATATGTATAACAAAAATACATTTATTTTCCTATGTTCTGTTTTTTTTCCTGTGCTGCATTCAATCGTTTCTCTTTTTATGTTTTCTTAAGATATCACCTCATGCCTTAGTCTCAAAAATGCAAATACTCATTGCTTCCTCTCACAAGAATATACCAGAGTTAACCAATGCCTCAGCTGGTTTTGGCTAAACAAACATTAAACAGGTTACAGTTGAATGTAATTTCTCATTTTAACACAATTAACAGTATAGTTTTGGATTTAAAATTTTCAAACTTTTGTAAATGTTCAAAACTTTACCAAGCGCTTGGGTTTGTTGGGGTTTTTTTTGCGGCCCATGAGATGGTGCACATACAAAAAAAACCCTCCTTGGCTCCTATAATGAACTGCTACTCAAAACTCTCCATTTCTCATGCATCTCGAAGAGGAAACTTTGCGGAGTTAGAGGTAACGAGCTAGGTGAATGCAGCAGTTGTAAGCAAGGTTCAACAGATAACAGTCTGTTCAGCAACGCAGGTCTGGCGGTGGAGTCCCTCCTTACATGGCCGTAGTTACAGTTGCTAACTAACACAGTCCTCCACAGTCCTCGTCTCTCCAGTAACACGGTGAAACTGCGGCTGGCGTTTACAGCTGCCCGTCCCTCACAAAGGCACTAGCTTAAATGTCCACGGGTTACAGTTTATACTTAGCACTTGCTCAAAGCTAGAGAGAACAACAAACGCTGATAACCTAGCTGCACTTCACTTAAAACTACGGGTCACAAAGTCACCAAACTGCGAGTGGCACAAGACTCTTGGCTGCAAAATGATATTTGTGCCACTACTGTAAAAGTACTTTAATCTACAAATACAAATCTACAAATCAGCACCTCGGCATTAAACTCAGTTTCTTTTCCTGCTCTGCGTGTCATTCCGTCCATGTGCTCATCACATCTCTTCCCCACTCCTTCCTCTCTTTTCTCCCCTCCCCAACAAAGGTGATCTGTGATTGGCTAAGAGTGTAACTACACAGAAAACATATTGGCTTAGACTACTCTACGGAAAACAAATTACAATTCACCACCCAAAAAAGGATTATGTGAAATGTAGTTTTCATTGAATTTACCCAGATATGTAATAAGCACTTTATTTATTTAGCTGTATTTTGGAAGGTACCTACAAGATGATTACACAATTGAGAGGTAATGTACATGTGGGGTGGAAGGTGGTTTAGTGGTTAGCACGTTTGTCTCACACCTGCAGGGTCGGGGGTTCGATTCTTGCAGGGGCCACATGTGTGCAGAGTTTGCATGTTCTCCCTGTGCTGTGGGGGTTTCCTCCGGGTAGTCTGGTCCCCCCCAGGTCCGAAGACACGCATGGTAGGCTGATTTGCATGTCTGTAGTGTATGAATGGGTGTGTATGTGATTGTGCCCCGTGATGGACTGGCACACTGTCTTGTGCCTGATGCTTCCTGGGATAGACTCCATGTTCCCCATGACCCTGAAAAGGAGTAAGTGGTAGAAGATGGATGTAATGTATATGTGACATTCTCAAAATTGTTCCCCACCTTTGCTGTTATAATAACCTCCACCCTTCTGGGAAGGCCTTCCATAGATTTTAGCGCATGGCTGTGGGAATTTCAGCCCATTCAGTTAAATGACATGGCCAGCACAGTCTGGATATCAATCAATTCAATTCAATTCAATTTTATTTGTATATTTTACAATAGACATTGTCTCAAAGCAGCTTTACAGAAATATCAGCATGGTATACAGATATTAAAGGTGCGAATTTATCCCAACTGAGCAAGCCACTGAGTGGCGACGGTGGCAAGGAGAAACTCCCTAAGATGTTTTAAGAGGAAGAAACCTTGAGAGGAACCCGACTCAGAAGGGAACCCGTCCTCATCTGGATAAAAACAGTTAGTGTGAAAAAGTTCATTATGGATTCATATGAAGTCTGTATGGCCTTAGGAGCAGCCGTAGTCCCAGCAGTCTGGAATTAAAGAAGATTTGAGCTCCATCCAGAGGCAGAAAGGATCTGGATCTCTAGTATCTCCATAAATTCGTGTGTGGCTCGGCAGAAGGAGAGAGGGAGAAAAAAGATAATTATGACTGCGAAGTAGTAGAACAGAATCTAGTCAGGGTAGGCTTGAGTAAACAAATACGTTTTAAGCCTAGACTTAAACACTGAGACTGTGTCTGAGTCCCGAACACTAATAGGAAGACTGTTCCATAACTGTGGGGCTCTATAAGAGAAAGCTCTTCCCCCTGCTGTAGCCTTCACTATTCGAGGTACCGTCAAATAGCCTGCATCTTTTGATCTCTTTTGATAGTAGGCGTGGCGGATCATAGAAAACCAAACGGTCGCTTAGATATTGTGGCGCAAGACCATTTAGTGCTTTAAAGGTTAATAAAAGTATTTTATAGTTAATGCGAGATTTTACTGGGAGCCAATACAGTACTGATAATATCGGTGTGATCTGGTCGTATCTTCTAGTTCTAGTTAGGACTCTAGCAGCTGCATTCTGGACTAACTGGAGCTTATTTATATTCCTACTGGAACATCCAGACAGTAAGGCATTACAGTAATCTAATCTAGAGGTGACGAATGCATGAACTAGTATTTCCGCATCATGTAGTGATAATATGTTTCTTATTTTAGAAATATTTCTGAGATGAAAGAAGGCTATCCTAGTAATATTATCTACATGAGCATCAAATGATAGGCTGGAGTCAATAATCACACCAAGGTCTTTAATTGCTGTACATAAGGAAACAGAAAGACCATCCAGAGTAACCATGTGATCAGAAAGAATACTTCTAGCTACACGTGGGCCTAATAAAAGTATTTCTGTTTTATCAGAATTAAGTAGAAGGAAGTTAATTAACATCCAATGTCTAATGTCCTTTACACAATCCTCAACTTTACTAAGCTTCTGTCTGTCGTCTGGCTTCGCTGAAACATACAACTGTGTATCATCATCATAACAGTGGAAGCTAATTCCATGTTTACGAATAATTTGACCTAGGGGTAGCATATATAAAGTAAAGAGCAGTGGGCCTAAAACAGAACATCTTTCAATTGCTTTCGAGAAAGTTGAAACCAGCTTGATGGAAAAAAATAGGTTTTCATTAGTGAAGGCCCTGCCTCAAAGAATTCAGGCCATCATAAAAAGCCAGAAGAGGAGCAACAAAGTACTAATTGTAATGTTGACTGCATAATTTCATAGTTTCTTAATTTTGGACCAGGTCCAAAATGTTTATTTTGTGTCAGAAGGCGGTTGTAGAAGGTCATGTTATAGGAGTGCAAGAATGAGAGATGAGATAGAAGATAGAGACAGAAACTAAGACTGAGATTAGATTAATAACAATATGTGATATCAGAGACAGTAATGGCGGCGGGATGAGTGATAGAGACTGAAAAAGAAATTAACCAAACAACTTCAGTTACGATAACTAGTACCACAATCATCTAGAAAACCTCAAAAGTACATTCTTCATTGAAGTATTTTTTAGAACAATGCCTAGGAGACAATTAACCATATGTATTGCTTGTGCACCATTTCAATTTTGGGTTCAGAGGAGATCAACTCTAAGCCGTGGTTCCTGCTCGAGATACTGCCTCACCATGACTGAGCTGTGTCTGTGTTCTGGTAGCCAGATTTGGATGAGTTCATCATCATTATTCCATGGTGGTACATGGGGCATTACTGGTTTTCTATCGGCAAGCGGCCAGAAAGAGAAATAATACAAGCAAGTGAGGTAGAAGGTAAATTCATATGTATATTAATATAATCTATTGCTTGTAAAGACTGATAAAGGCCTTCAGATCTAATCCTAAATCTTTGTTTTCTGAAGGTATTTAATTGAATGTTTAATTGCATATAACACTAAATAATCAGTATTCATATCATGATTATTGAGAGATTTCTAATGTGAGTTGTGAGTTAGTGTGGTGTGGTTCCTCTCCTCCACAGAGTGTCACTGTGTCGTATCACATCCTCCAACTCAGCACCTGCAGTCGCTCCCAGCTGCAGCAGTGCAGTCTCTCTACAATCTGACTGAGGGAGGTTTTTGTACGACTCTATAACACTGTGTGAACACACAGCTACTAGGACAGTGAAAACTCTGACAGTAATAATCTCCTGCATCTTCAGTCTGGACTCCACTGATGGTCAGAGTGAAATCAGATCCAGATCCACTGCCACTGAAACGAGCTGGAAAACCCGACTGTAGCTGATTCGCAATCTTAATCAGGAGTTTAGGAGCTTCTCCAGGTTTCTGCTGATACCAGTGCAAATAGTTGCTACTATACACTGCCTGACTGGTTCTACAGTTGATGGTGACTGTTTCTCCTGGAAGAGCAGATTTCACTGCAGGAGTCTGAGTTACTGTGACTTGACCTCTGCATTCTGAAAAATACACAATAATAAAGCATGAAACTGAAATATAATTATATAGAATAAGTGTATTTGTATTAACAGACCATTGTAGAGATAACATATGAAGCAGTGTCTGACCTTGAGTCCAGAGGATCAGTGTCCAGATGAAGACGGGGATCAAAGTCATGGTAGCTGTGGGTGAAGTTGCTGTAGCAGCAGCTCTCGGTCATGAAGTGTTAAAGTCACAGCGCTATAAACACTCCCAGAGCACTGAAGCATGTGCTGCCAATGCAAAGTGTCCTCTAAGTATGGAGACGCCTTTGTCACATTCCCCCAATCTTACTGTAAATCTCACACTACTGCAGAGTTACTGTGTGAATTTAGCTTCTGGGGTCAGATGGAGATTTTCTGGAAAATAGTTTTTAGTGAATTATAGAGATAATCTTACAATCGAAATGGTCAAAAAATCATGAGAGATTCCTTTTTATTTTCATTTTGTTTCAGTCCAAAAGAATTCAGTTGTCCACTTTAAAACACGCTTATCAGTCTGAGGTGGTGTCAGTGGTGTAGCTGTGCTGAATAAAGCTTCAATGTGGAAAGCGTGTCTCCTTTTAATGAATTGTCTTTTGCCCAGTTAACCCCTGGCATTAACACGCATCCTGGGTGATTGGATTATAAGTGGACAGCGCTAAGTACAGGTATGAACGGGGTCGAATGTATATTGAAGACGCATTGTGATTCGTTCACTCAAACCACATTCGGAGGTGGTCTGGGATGCATATGACCACATCACATTTGTAGTGTGAACTCTAATGTGTCCTGAAGCGTCCAGGACGGCAACGAAGGACCAACTAATTGACAGCGCTAGCCAGAAAATATCTATTCACTGCAAAAATGTTTGTAAATATCATGTTAATCATGTTAATATCAGGTATGAACAGCAACTTTAACAGCAGGTCGAGTGCAGCACTGTGTGTCGTGCTTGAGTGAGTTTGGCTGAAGAACCATGAACATCTGCTGAAAGTGCTGATCTATTCTAGGACTCCGAGCTGTTCATGCAAATGTGTGTATGTGTATGTATGTGTGTGTGTGTGTGTGTGTGTGTGTGTGTGTGTGTGTGTGTGTGTTTCACTGAGTTAATCTACCTCTTTATGTACTATTGAGTGAGGAGGTAATTTTTCGGTTCTTTTTTCTTATTTGTATCTGTCACTCAAATCTCCTGATGACCTTTACAGAAGTTCTCACTCTCCTCTCTTTATAACAGCGGGAGAAGAAAGAGCTGCAATTCATATTTAATCTTTATTTAGTCTTGCTGATGTAGTGATGGGTCTGTCAGCATCATCATGGCCCAGAGACAACAGACTGCTCTGAGTTAATCATGACTGAACCAGTAAGCAGATAGTTACAGGAATGTAGTTTATGACTTTCAGCTCATTCTGAAGGTCCTGATCATGCAACATTCATAGAATGTATTGTGCTACCTCTTACTGAACTGAATGTGGATGTAAGTATTCATAGTCACTGTGTGTGCATACTTAAATGTGCATAAGTGTGTACACCTAAAAGGTGAATGATTTGAATTAAAATCAGAAGCTGGTACATGTATTGCTTCAATTTCATCTCATACAATCTCCAAAAAAACAAAACAAGACAACAAAAAAAAAAAGGTGTTTATGGTTAGGATTAGGTGCAGGCGAGTGTTCATACCTCTTCTTACAACACCACTAATATAAAAGTGAAGGTAATCAAATTATTTTTCCTCCTAAAGGTTCAGATTCTTAATATCACATACACGAGGGTATAGAAGAACTGCAAAGTAAACTAGGATTACAACAGAGCAAGATGCAGGTCAGACAAACTGGACATAACATGTCTGTAATGACAGGAACAGTTAGAAAAAAATGGTAAGGGGGCCTGGACAAAGCTGGGTCATCAGCTGGAGAAATCACACCATGTTAGAGTTCATTCCACCACCTGGGGCAGGACACAGAAGAGTCGTGATGCAATATGAGGAAAGTGAGTTACTTTACTAGAACTACCCAGAGTTTACGTGTCTGGTCAGATTGTGTGACATAAGAGTTCTCCGTAGAGTTCACATAAATCATACGGATGCATCTCCAGGGATATACAGCAGCTCAGTCTTGCTGCATTTTAGTTTCTGCTGATGAGCTAAACTTCCATGATGAGATGTCTGCAAAACATTCTGAGATCTGTGCAGAAACATAGAATGCTGGAATCCATGGAGGAAGAAGAGAAAGAGTGGAGGTTTCAGGAAGTGGGGGAAAGGTATAAATAGATGGTGATAGGCAGGGCAGGGAGAACAAGAGTGCAGGATACAAAGTGATAATCTGAAAAGTAGAGTGGGGTAACGCTGATACCTAAAGCTGATGAAGGATGGATGAAGACCAAGTCCGAAAAAGTTTAAACTATTGCGTGTTGGAAGGCAGTTGCAGAAGGTCATGTTATAGGAGTGAAAGAGAGGGAGAAGGTGCAGGAGGACTGGAGGCTTGTCTGAAGGGGGGCTACAGTCTAAAAGGAGAGTAGGTGAGGAGGCATCAGGACTAAGAAGGATGATTGTTGGATAATAACAATATGAAGATTCATTTTAGACAGGAACATCATTCAAAGAATGAAATGTTAAGATGAGACAGTACAAGAGGTGTATGAGAGAAAACAGAGGAATAAGACAGAACAGACAGTATCACTGAATCCTCTAGCTGATATCAGGTCAGAATAAGAGACTGTAATGGGAGCAGGATTAGTGACAGAGTCTGGAAAAAATGAAAATTATCCACCAAACAGTTTCAGTTATCACAAATAACAATCTAGAAAACTGGGAAACTATTTATCTTACAGTAGTGGACGTGATGGACTGTGTGCCGTGTGGTGTGATGATTATTGACAGATTTCTAATATGAGTTGTGAGTTAGTGTGGTGTGGTTCCTCTCCTCCACAGAGTCTCATTGTGTCGTATCACATCCTCCAACTCAGCACCTGCAGTCGCTCCCAGCTGCAGCAGTGCAGTCTCTCTACAATCTGACTGAGGGAGGTTTTTGTACGACTCTATAATACTGTGTGAACCAGTAGCCAGAGATTTCATGCCGACTCTGACAGTAATAATCTCCTGCATCTTCAGTCTGGACTCCAGTGATGGTCAGAGTGAAATCAGATCCAGATCCACTGCCACTGAAACGAGCTGGAAATCCCGACTGTAGCTGATTCGCATACTTAATCAGGAGTTTAGGAGCTTCTCCAGGTTTCTGCTGATACCAGAATAAATAGTCACCAGATGAGCCCTTGCTCACTGTCTGACTGGTTCTACAGTTGATGGTGACTGTTTCTCCTGGAAGAGCAGATTTCACTGCAGGAGTCTGAGTTACTGTGGCTTGACCTCTGCATTCTGAAAAAAAATGTTTTTTTAATGTAACTAATTTTAAGTAAGTGAAATATTATAATAGAAACAATGAGTGTATTTGTATGAACAGATCATTGTAGAGATAAAATATGAAGCAGTGTCTGACCTTGAGTCCAGAGGATCAGTGTCCAGATGAAGACGGGGATCAAAGTCATGGTAGCTGTGGGTGAAGTTGCTGTAGCAGCAGCTCTCAGTCATGAAGTGTTAAAGTCACAGCGCTATAAACACTCCCAGAGCACTGAAGCATGGGATTTGAATGCAGAAATCATTTTCATAACGGACATGATACACACACAACTGAAACCAGTACGACAAAAAAAAACCCTAATTTCTCAGAATTTGTATTCACGGTGCCTTCCTTGTTAAATCAAGCATTTTAAATAGAGGTACAACACCATATGCTTTATACTTTATCAAAACAACTTCATATGAACTGTTTCCTGTTTGCACAAAATCTGTCAACATAACCACTTCTCTTTGTGGAAGGTGTTCACTCTTGTTTTTATTTCAATTAGAAATCTCAACACTATTTTAAAATCTCTCACAATTCCCTGGCTGCTGGCTTGTAAAATAACAACACTAGGAAGTAGGGGTGTAACGATACATTCTCCAAGATTCGATTCAATTTGATTTCTAACAAAACTTTAATGAAGAAAAAAACTGACTTAAAAGATTCCTTTTTTAAAAAAATTCTGAATAATAAAGAAGGCAAAACAATGTGCATTTTTGTCTGGATGAAACAAAATGAATCAAAAATGACTAGGAACAGAGGTTTAATATGGTAAACAAAATGCACTACAGGTTATCTTAAAAATGAATAAATTGATAAATTCTCTCCGTAGCAGCGACTGAGGCGTTATCTTACCCCGGAGATAGAGCTCCAAAGGTGGCTAAAGTGCAGCCTCTTCTTTGGGCACGGTGAGTCGATGGTGTCGTCTGAAGGCTACTTAAGAGCTCTGTTTAACTCTTATAACCTGGTTGTGTAACACACATCAGTCTGAACCGGATTTTGCAGTTTTTTTGTGATTGTTGTGGCCAAAAATGCTCGATTTTGCTGCTGGTTTTTAAAAAAATTATTTGTGGAGTTTTTGTGCTTTTTTGCAGAAAAATACTTGAATTGGCGAAACTGCAATCGCACAAAATTGTTTTGCACGGCCTTTCACAGTGATGTTTGTTGTTAAATGAGACCTTTTTGCTGCGATATTGTCTGATGCATGTGAATCGCTGACGGCTTTGACTGAATGTGTGTTGTGATGACGTCACATGATGTGTCTTGGCCCAAATCTGCAGAAAATCTGTGGAAATTTTGTCGCAACCTTCTCCGAATATTGTGGCATTTCAGTGATTTTGGGCTCATTTCTATGATCGCAAAATCCTGCAGGGACTGACAAATGTGTCATCAATACTGACTTGTGCTAGTGAGGTAAAATTTCAAAACTCTGTTAGAAAGGAGAGAGAGACCATGTGAAAAAAAAGAAAAGAAAAGAAAAACACAAGAACAACTTTAAATTTTACTGTAGGCTACAAACAAGTTTTATTCTAGGTGACGGGGTAAAAAAAATAAATAAAAAATAAAAAAGACAAAAAGAAAGCATCAAACTCACATATGTACATACTGAAAAACAAAATGAAAGAAAGAAAGGAAAAGACAAGACACTACAAGCCTGATTGCTCCTGAAGGAACTATTGTGATGACTGCTCTATTCACTGCGACAGAGAGTATTTAAACAGTGACAAGCATCCATCCGATTGGCACCCTGTCCACCGATCTCTGGGTGTTTGGTGCACTGATGCCTCCTCAGTTTGCAGGGCTTCATGCTTTCATTTGCTAGTCTCTCACCACAGATTACACACTCAGTTCTCACTTTGTCCATTGCTTCAATGAAACCAAATTCGAGATAACTGTCCAAATAAATCCTTGTTCCCTTTCAAAGGGAACTCGACGTTGCGTTTAGTATAACACTATGGGAGCACCTCTCGCGCGCGACCGGCATCTGAAGCTTGTGTAAAATCATGCCTATTTATAGGCCTGCCCTGATCAGGTGACGACGCAATTAAGCACGTCGCGTGATATAAATATGGCACCTGTGAACCGCGTCATTAGCCTCTATTATTTTCAGCAACAGACTGCATGTCAGTTGTTTGTGTAAAGAAACAAAAAGACGCTTCATTTCCTCGCTATGTTTTCTCAAAATCTCAGAACTTTTCTATCCCTTTAAAAAAAAGAGAAGAAAAAAAGGAATGAGCGAGAGAGAAACATGAGTGAGAGAATTCAGGAAGTGTGTTATGGCTTGCTCCCGTTTCATCACGAGGAATAGTGCACATTTTCTGGGTGAAGTGTCTAGGGTTGGAGCATGCGATGGCAGCCTCGAGAGGCTGCGCATGGTAGCGCCTACATTAAGCAGCTGGGCTCGCGACTCGCATTCTTCTCGGAAGCCGAAACGAGTTGGGTTTCAAAGCCTCGCAGATCTGGCCCAGCCGCTGCTGAGGCAGCTAGCCGTCTAAGGTTCGGGGGATCTCTTATGGATCCAGAAGAGGAGCCGGAGACGAGTGCTGCTCTATCTCTTGCTCTGTCTTCCGGGTCCAGCTCTCCGCTGGATTTTGGAGCTCGTGTTGCGACTCCTCCTTCCGCTATGGAAAGTCAAAAGGGAAAAAAACACACACGAAAATAATAGTAATAATTCCTCTCTGACTCCGAGGAGCCAGACGGATGTGCTAAAAACTGAGAGCAGCATATAAAGAGCTGCTTGAAGTGATTACTAAGGCTGGATGAGCCTTTTTTTTTCCCCAGTGAAAGTAAATCCCTCACACTGCAGAAACTCCCCTTTCTTCCAGAAGTGAATTACAAAATATCAGGCTTCTGGGGGAAAACCACGCATAAGCTGTATTTATAACCCCACGATGATGGATTATTCTGCCATTGTGGGGAATGAACGGCACGGCTATTTAGCTATGCTGAAGGTGGAGGAGGCGCTTGCGAGACACCTCTCTCTATTGACGGCTGGTAATTAGGGGGGCTGGCTTTGCCATCCAAGCCACCGTGTAAGGCAACCGTGGCATTCGTGGGCAAGGCCTATGCGGTAGTAGTCTTGCTTGTGGGTCACCGCAGAAAATGACAGTGTTGCAGGCTTACCAAGCAGACCCGCTGAGTGAGCTCGACATATGGTGGCATTCAGCCAGTTTCTTCCCTGTTGTCTCGAGTTCACCCGGGGATCCACGAGTGGAGCCCGGGCCAGCACTAGTGCGAGGGAGACACAGAAGGCGCGTATGGCAGCAACTTCTTGGGATATGTAAAGAAAAGAATTTCACTGCGCTGTAATGTATATGTAACATTCTCACAATTGTTCCCCACCTTTGCTGTTATAATAACCTCCACTCTTCTGGGAAGGCCTTCCATAGATTTTAGAGCAAGGCTGTGGGAATTTCAGCCCATTCAGTTCAACTAAATGACATGGACAGCAAACAGTCTGGATATCAGTCCATCTTTCAACTGCTTTCGAGAAAGTTGAAACCAGCTTGATGGAAAAAATATTTTTTCTTTAGTGAAGGCCCTGCCTCAAAGAATTCAGACCATCATAAAAGCCAGAGGAGGAGCAACAAAGTACTAATTGTGATGTTGAATGCATAGTTTCATCCAGGTCAAGGTCTTCATCAGGACTGGAAGAAGCTGGTCATGTGGAGGAGAGAACGAGGGAGGGAACGGCATGAAGAGAGAGAAAAAACAACAACGTTGTGGTTATCAGTGTGTTGAAAGTTGGATCATGTATAGAGAGCAATTGTTAGCTCAATAAATTGGGTTGAAATATTCTTGACAAAAGTGGAGGACATTGGACTTTCTATCCAAAACATCTAACATCTAACCTGCATGACCGAATCAGGTTAGGAATATGAGGAGAGAGTTTTAAACGGTTGTTCAGAACTAGCTCAAGGTTTCCTGTGTTGTCAGATCAAAAAATCTTGACATGGGGAAGGATCTCCAGGGAAATACAGCAGCTCAGTGCTTCTGAGACTTAGTTTCAGCTGATGAGCTGTCAATCATGATGAGATGTCTGCTAGACATGCTGAGATCTGTGCAGAAACATAAGGTGCTGAAATTTATGGAGGAGGAAAAGAAAGAGTGGAGGATTCAGGAAGTGGGGGAGAGGTACAGTACAAATAGAGGGTGATATGCAGGGCAGGGAGAGCAAGAGTGCAGGATACAAAGTGATAATCTGAAAAATACAGCAGGGTAACGCTGATACCTAGAGATGAGGAAGGATGGATGAGGACGAGGGTCAAAATGTTTATTTTGTGTCAGAAGGCAGTTGTAGAAGGTCATGTTATAGAGACAGAAACTAAGGCTGACAATAGATTCATAACAGTGACTGATATCAGAGACAGTAATGGCGGCAGGATAAGTGATAGAGACTAAAAAAGAAATCCACCAAACAGTTTCAGTTATGATAACTAGAACCACAACCATCTAGAAAACCTCAAAAGTACATTCTTCATTTAAGTATTTATTAGAACAATGCCTAGGAGACAATTAACCATATGTATTGTTTGTGCACCATTTCAATTTTGGGCTCAAAGGAGACCAACTCTAAGCCGTGGTTCCTGCTTGAGATACTGCCTCACCATGACTGAGCTGTGTCTGTGTTCTGGTAGCCAGATTTGGATGAGTTCATCACCATTATTCCATGGCGGTACATGTGGCATTACTGGTTTTCTATTGGCAAGCAGCCAGAAAGAGAAATAATACAAGCAAATGAGGTAGAAGGTAAATTCATATGTATATTAATATAATCTATTGCCTGTAAATACTGATACAGGTATTCAGATCTAATCCTAAATCTTGAAGGTATTTAACTGAAATATAACATACTAAATACTCAGTATTCATATCATGATTATTGAGAGATTTCTAATGTGAGTTGTGAGTTAGTGTGGTGTGGTTCCTCTCCTCCACAGAGTGTCATTGTGTCGTATCACATCCTCCAACTCAGCACCTGCAGTCGCTCCCAGCTGCAGCAGTGCAGTCTCTCTACAATCTGACTGAGGGAGGTTTTTGTACGACTCTATAACACTGTGTGAACACATAGCCACTGTGGTAACTCTGACAGTAATAATCTGCTGCATCTTCAGTCTGGACTCCACTAATGGTCAGAGTGAAATCAGATCCAGATCCACTGCCACTGAAACGAGCTGGAATACCCGACTGTACCTGATTTGCTTTTATGATCAGTAGTTTAGGAGCTTCTCCAGGTTTCTGCTGATACCAAGCTAAAGGTTGATAATCCCAACCTTGGTACACCTGAGGATTAGTTCTACAGTTGATGGTAACTGTTTCTCCTGGAAGAGCAGATTTCACTGCAGGAGTCTGAGTTACTGTGACTTGACCTCTGCATTCTGAAAAAAAAACCCCACAATAATGAAGCATGAAACTGAAATATAATAATATAGAATGAGTGTATTTGTATGAACAGACCATTGCAGACATAAAATCTGAAGCAGTGTCTGACCTTGAGTCCAGAGGATCAGTGTCCAGATGAAGACGGGGATCAAAGTCATGGTAGCTGTGGGTGAAGTTGCTGTAGCAGCAGCTCTCAGTCATGAAGTGTTAAAGTCACAGCGCTATAAACACTCCCAGAGCACTGAAGCATGTGCTGCCAATGCAAAGTGTCCTCTGAGTATGGAGACGCCTTTACCACATTCCCCCAATCTTACTGTAAATCTCACACTACTACAGAGTTACTGTGTGAATTTAGCTTCTGGGGTCAGATGGAGATTTTCTGGAAAACACTTTTAGGTCTAAGATGCATAAATAAGTGAATTAGAGAGAGAAGCTTAAACTTTCACTGGATGGTGTTTGTACTGAATGTTAATGAGTTTCTCACTGTAGTGGATTTATGGTGGAAGAAGCAGCATCAGTGTTGGCAGTGAGTAAATACACACTAATATTTTGACTGTAAATGAATGATTAGATTATTGTAGGACTTAAACATCATATCATAACTTTCTATCAGTCTACAGAAGGAGTGGAGAATTATTCTCACTTTAGCTCCACACATTCAGTCGTATATTGCAAATTTATCATTAGTACATCAGCATTTTTACTCAGTGATGCATTATGGGTAAAACCTGTGCAATTGCAGATCTACATTTTGTGAATTTTCAGCTTTTAGTTTGTGTAATTTATTTGTGTGAATTACTCTCTAGCTGCATCCTCAGTTTAGACTGACAATCTTGATGTTTAAAAAGAGAAAAAACACTAAAACGTAATAAAAACAGTCAGAGAGTTAGTGTATTAATCAGCTGATGTGAACAGAAGTTGGTGTTTTGTAGCTGTTTTGTAATAAGAGGTTTAAATGGATGGAGAGAGCAGTGAGTTTAGAGCAGCAGGGTTTTTGTACGGCCACTAAACCTGTTTGTATCACTGTGGTGGACTTTCGGTGGAGGAACTAAACTGTCTGTGGGCCGTAAGTAACCTGTTTATTAATGACTGAAATAGAGTGTGTTCAGATTAATGACTGAAATGGAGAGTGTTCAGATTAATGACTGAAATAGAGTGTGTTCCGATTAATGACTGAAATGGAGTGTGTTCAGATTAATGACTAAATTAAATTGTGTTCATTTTGTTTCTCATTTTTCTTATTTTAGAAGTTTGAGAAAATGTATCTGACTTTAGTGCGAGTAGCTCAATTTAATTTAAATCGACAAACAAAATAGAATTTGTTAGTGTATATTACTGACTTTTTTTTTGTTGAGTTACACTAATTATATTTAACTATATTTAATATCTCAGAGACTGTGAGTCCATAAACAGAGTTAAATGTGGAAGCATAAACTGAATTTACTTAAATAATAAATAAGTTGTATTTTAAATTCCGTTTATTCATATTAAAAAATAATTGTAATATTTCAGATTATTGAATATTTTGTACAGTTAGATTTGAACTTCCAGTGATCACAGTAATATAAATCATTATAGATTTAAGATGTAAAAGTATTTGAATTGAATGTGAAACGTTTGTGATGCTCCACTGAACTCAGTTCTGCTCTGTAACATATAAAGGGAAGTGAAACACACACAGCGAGCTGAAACGAAGCCTGAGTGACTGACAGCTGTCTATTCCTTTCTCAACTGTGTGTGTGTGTGTGTGTGTGTGTGTGTGTGTGTGTGTGTGTGTGTGTGTGTGTGTGTGTGTGTCTAGGCCTCACCCAGCCCAGTGTGACGGTGTTGCCCCCCTCCAGTGTCGAGCTGCAGCAGGAGAAGGTCACACTCGTGTGTGTGGCCTACAAGGGCTTCCCCTCGGACTGGAGGCTGAGCTGGAAGGTTGATGGGAGCAGCTGGAGCTCGGGGGAGAGCCGCAGCACCGCAGTTCTGCAGTCGGACGGCCTCTACAGCTGGAGCAGCACGCTGAGCCTCCACCCGTGTCAGTGGAGGAACAAGGTGGTGACCTGTGAGGCCTCCAAGGACAACCAACCACCTGTGGTGAGCACAGTGAACACAGAGCAGTGCTGAGAGCTGTGAGCTCACACACACGTTACTCAGCTCACCTTCTACTGCTTCACTGTGTGTTCCATGTGGCCTTTACTGCTCAAATGTCCCACTTTCATCATTTCATCTGAGTTATTGACATGTGAGCTCACACACTCCTCACTTTAACTCAGCTCTTCTTCTCATCACCTAAATATGTGTTGTGTGTATCACTGCAATGTCCTGCTTTGAATTATTAATAAAAGCCTTTTGAATCAGTAAACACTTTTGCTGCACATTATTGATTATGCACATCGTACACAAATCACCAATGCATCTCTCAGTATATGAAAAATACATAATAATAATAATAATAATAATAATAATAACAACACTTGGTTTTACACCATATATATATATATATAAAATATAACTATATAACCTTCGGCTGTATAATTTTCTAAGTGTCCTGTACCGTGAATTGTCTTCAGCCTGAACTAATGGAGAAAAAGCATCGACACTGAGGATGTGGTTGACTGAGATTAAAGTTGTAAGGCATTTTTATTTAAAAGGTTGTTGGGAATTTCATGTTACTTTCACCCATCTGCTAGTTGGGGACTGGTGTGATGGTGTTGGAAATGCTGTTACACCTAGTGTATTAATCACGACTGTACCCCTGTATGTTACTCACACTGAAGTGAAATAAATATTCAGTTACAAAAAATCACAATTATTCCTTATATAGTGAATTTCCCCATACCAAGAGACACGTTACACTTTAAACATCAGTATGTACCTAGAATGTATTAGTTAGCCCACAGCTTCCAATCCCTGGTCCTGGAGTGTTCCCTGTCCTGCACATTTGAGTCTTTTGTCTGCAGTAACACACTGAAGCGCTGAAATGTGCAGGACTGGGGTCACTGGGGTGGACAATGGGTAGACCAGGGTTAGGAACCTGTGAGTCAGCCAATATCTGTATACCATGAACACTGATCAAGCACGTGGCACCTCAAACAGCAAGAAATTACACAGAAGTGAGGAGAAACACTAATATCTTTGTTGTTGAAATAGGTTAATGTGATCCAGGGAAAACAAAACCAGGGAGCAGGTAACATTCCCTGAGTCTCACAGCAGATCCTGACTCAGATTTCATCCTCCAGTCTGAAATCTCCCTCTACTGAGCAAAATGCTAGTGTAGCTAATCCATCCATCCATCCATTATCTATAACACTTATAACACAGGGTCGGAGGGAACCTGGAGACTATCCCAGGGAGCACAAGGCGGGGTACACCCAGGACAGCTTACCAATCCATTAGCACTGAAGCATGGGATTTGAATGCAGAAATCATTTTCACAACGGACATGATGCAAACAGAACTGAAACCAGTACGACAAAAAAAACCCTAATTTCTCAGAATTTGTATTTGCGGTGCTTTCCTTATTAAATCAACCATTTTAAATAGAGGTACACTATACGCTTTATACTTTATCAAAACAACTTCATATGAACTGTTTCCTGTTTGCACAAAATCTGTCAACATAAGCACTTCTCTTTGTGGAAGGTGTTCACTCTTGTTTTTATTTCAATTAGAAATCTCAACACTATTTAAAAATCTCTCACAATTCCCTGGCTGCTGGCTTGTAAAATAACAACACTAGGAAGTAGGGGTGTAACGATACATTCTCCAAGATTCGATTCAATTTGAATTCTAATAAAACATTAATAAAGAAAAAAACTGACTTAAAAGATTCCCTTTTTTATATTCTGAATAATAAAGAATGCAAAACAATGTGCATTTTTGTCTGGATGAAACGAAATGAATCAAAAATGACTAGGAACAGAGGTTTAATATGGTAAACAAAATGCACTATAGGTTATCTTAAAAATGAATAAATTGATAAATTCTCTCCGTAGCAGCGACTGAGGCGTTATCTTACCCCGGAGATAGAGCTCCAAAGGTGGCTAAAGTGCAGCCTCTTCTTTGGGCACGGTGAGTCGATGGTGTCGTCTGAAGGCTACTTAAGAGCTCTGTTTAACTCTTATAACCTGGTTGTGTAACACACATCAGTCTGAACCGGATTTTGCAGTTTTTTTGTGGTTGTTGCGGCCAAAAATGCTTGATTATGCTGCTGGTTTAAAAAAAATGTATTTGTGGAGTTTTTCTGCTTTTTTTGCAGAAAAATACTTGAATTGGCGAAACTGCAATCGCACAAAATTGTTTTGCACGGCCTTTCACAGTGATGTTTGTTGTTAAATGAGACCTTTTCGCTGTGATATTGTCCGATGCATGTGAATCGATGACGGCTTTGACTGAATGTGTGTTGTGATGACGTCACATGATGTGTCTTGGCCCAAATCTGCAGAAAATCTGTGGAAATTTTGTCGCAACCTTCTCCGAATATTGTGGCGTTTCCGTGATTTTGGGCTCATTTCTATGATCGCAAAATCCTGCAGGGACTGACAAATAATGAGTGTTGGGAGTTATGATCAGGCGCTATCGGTCACTTCACAACCGCAGATGATTCGCAATGGTGAAACATGAGATCATGTGACCGGCATGCTCCAAACATTTTCATTTTATGGATGTCCAAACAGTGCAACTGCACTTGATACATAACTAATAGAGGGATAATTTACACAAAATAAATCGCGCATTTCCGCAACGCACATTGCTGCATCGTGATGTATCGTTACCCCTACTACACAGGTTTCCATTCCAATAATACCAAATTATTAGTAATGTTTCATCAATACTGACTTAAAATTTAGTATTGATATGGTAAATTGATATTGATTGATATTGATATGAAATTTGGTAAAATTTCAAAACTCTGGTAGAAAGGAGAGAGAGACCATGTGAAGAAAAAAAGAAAAGAAAAGAAAAACACAAGAACAACTTTAAATTTTACTGTAGGCTACAAACAAGTTTTATTCTAGGTGACGGGGTAAAAAAAAATAAATAAAAAATAAAAAAGACAAAAAGAAAGCATTTTTTCCTCATGTGCACAATTAACATCAAACTCACATATGTACATACTGAAAAACAAAAAGAAAGAAAGAAAGGAAAAGACAAAACACTACAAGCCTGATTGCTCCTGAAGGAACTATTGTGATGACTGCTCAATTCACTGCGACAGAGAGTATTTAAACAGTGACAAGCATCCATACGATTGGCACCCTGTCCACCGATCTCTGGGTGTTTGGTGCGCTGATGCCTCCTCAGTTTGCAGGGCTTCATGCTTTCATTCGCTAGTCTCTCACCACAGATTACACACTCAGTTCTCACTTTGTCCATTGCTTCAATGAAACCAAATTCGAGATAACTGTCCAAATAAATCCTTGTTCCCTTTCAAAGGGAACTCGACGTTGCGTTTAGTATAACACTATGGGAGCGCCTCTCGCGCGCGACCGGCATCTGAAGCTTGTGTAAAATCATGCCTATTTGTAGGCCTGCCATGATCAGGTGACGACGCAATTAAGCACGTCACGTGATATCAATATGGCACCTGTGAACCGCGTCATCAGCCTCTATTATTTTCAGCAATAGACTGCATGTCAGTTGTTTGTGTAAAGAAACAAAAAGACGCTTCATTTCCTCGCTATGTTTTCTCAAAATCTCAGAACTTTTCTATCCCTTTAAAAAAAAGAGAAGAAAAAAAGGAATGAGCGAGAGAGAAACATGAGTGAGAGAATTCAGGAAGTGTGTTATGGCTTGCTCCCGTTTCATCACGAGGAATAGTGCACATTTTCTGGGTGAAGTGTCTAGGGTTGGAGCATGCGATGGCAGCCTCGAGAGGCTGCGCATGGTAGCGTTTACATTAAGCAGCTGGGCTCGCGACTCGCACTCTTCTTGGAAGCCGAAGCGAGTTGGGTTTCAAAGCCTCGCGGATCTGGGTGGGCCGCTGCCGAGGCAGCTAGCCGTCTAAGGTTCGGGGGATCTCTTATGGATCCAGAAGAGGAGCCGGAGACGAGCGCTGCTCTATCTCTTGCTCTGTCTTCCGGGTCCAGCTCTCCGCTGGATTTTGGAGCTCGTGTTGCGACTCCTCCTTCCGCTATGGAAAGTCAAAAGGGAAAAAAACACACACACGAAAATAATAGTAATAATTCCTCTCTGACACCGAGGAGCCAGAAGGATGTGCTAAAAACTGAGAGCAGCATATAAAGAGCTGCTTGAAGTGATTACTAAGGCTGGATGAGCCTTTTTTTTTCCCCAGTGAAAGTAAATCCCTCACACTGCAGAAACTCCCCTTTCTTCCAGAAGTGCATTACAAAATATCAGGCTTCTGGGGGAAAACCACACATAAGCTGTATTTATAACCCCACGATGTTGGATTGTTCAGCCATTGTGGGGAATGAACGGCACGGCTATTTAGCTATGCTGAAGGTGGAGGAGGCGCTTGCGAGCTACCTCTCTCTGTTGATGGCTGGTAATTAGGGGGGCTGGCTTTGCCATCCAAGCCACCGTGTAAGGCCATCGTGGCATTGGTGAGCAAGGCCTATGTGGTAGTAGTCTTGCTTGTGGGTCACCGCAGACAATGACAGTGTTGCAGGCTTACCAAGCAGACCCGCTGAGTGAGCTTGACATATGGCGGCATTGCACTGTAATGTATATGTAACATTCTCACAATTGTTCCCCACTTTTGCTGTAATAATAACCTCCACTCTTCTGGGAAGGCCTTACATAGATTTTAGAGCAAGGCTGTGGGAATTTCAGCCCATTCAGTTCAACTAAATGACATGGACAGCAAACAGTCTGGATATCAGTCCATCTTTCAACTGCTTTCGAGAAAGTTGAAACCAGCTTGATGGAAAAAATATTTTTTCGTTAGTGAAGGCCCTGCCTCAAAGAATTCAGACCATCATAAAAGCCAGAGGAGAAACAACAAATTACTAATAGTGATGTTGAATGCATAGTTTCATCCAGGTCAAGGTCTTCATCAGGACTGGAAGAAGCTGGTCATGTGGAGGAGAGAACGAGGGAGAACGGCATGAAGAGAGAGAAAAAACAACGACGTTGTGGTTATCAGTGTGTTGAAAGTTGGATCATGTATAGAGAGCAATTGTTAGCTCAATAAACTGGGTTGAAATATTCTTGACAAAAGTGGAGGACATTGGACTTTCTATCCAAAACATCTAACATCTAACATGCATGACCGAATCAGGTTAGGAATATGAGGAGAGAGTTTTAAACGGTTGTTCAGAACTAGCTCAAGGTTTCCTGTGTTGTCAGATCAAAAAATCTTGACATGGGGAAGGATCTCCAGGGAAAAACAGCAGCTCAGTGCTTCTGAGACTTAGTTTCAGCTGATGAGCTGTCAATCATGATGAGATGTCTGCTAGACATGCTGAGATCTGTGCAGAACCCTAGGGTGTTGGAATTTATGGAGGAAGAAGAGAAAGAGTGGAGGATTCAGGAAGTGGGGAGAGGTACAGTACAAATAGAGGGTGATATGCAGGGCAGGGAGAGCAAGAGTGCAGGATAAAAAGTGAAAATCTGAAAAATACAGCAGGGTAACGCTGATACCTAGAGATGAGGAAGGATGGATGAGGACGAGGGCCAAAATGGTTAAAGTATTTTGTGTCAGAAGGCAATTGAAGAAGGTCATGTTATAGAGACAGAAACTAAGGCTGAGAATAGATTAATAACAGTGACTGATATCAGAGATAGTAATGGTGGCAGGATAAGTGATAGAGACTAAAAAAGAAATCCACCAAACAGTTTCAGTTATGATAACTAGAACCACAACCATCTAGAAAACCTGAAAAGTACATTCTTCATTGAAGTATTTTTTAGAACAATGCCTAGGAGACAATTAAGCATATGTATTGCTTGTGCACCATTTCAATTTTGGGCTCAAAGGAGACCAACTCTAAGCCGTGGTTCCTGCTCGAGATACTGCCTCACCATGACTGAGCCGTGTCTGTGTTCTGGTAGCCAGATTTGGATGAGTTCATCACCATTATTCCATGGCGGTGCTTGGGGCATTACTGGTTTTCTATCGGCAAGAAAGAGAAATAATACAAGCAAATGAGGTAGAACATAAATTCATATGTATATTAATATAATCTATTGCTTGTAAATACTGATACAGGTATTCAGATCTAATCCTAAATCTTGAAGGTATTTAACTGAAATATAACATACTAAATACTCAGTATTCATATCATGATTATTGAGAGATTTCTAATGTGAGTTGTGAGTTAGTGTGGTGTGGTTCCTCTCCTCCACAGAGTGTCATTGTGTCGTATCACATCCTCCAACTCAGCACCTGCAGTCGCTCCCAGCTGCAGCAGTGCAGTCTCTCTACAATCTGACTGAGGGAGGTTTTTGTATGACTCTATAATACTGTGTGAACCAGTAGCCAGTGATGGCATGGTAACTCTGACAGTAATAATCTCCTGCATCTTCAGTCTGGACTCCACTGATGGTCAGAGTGAAATCAGATCCAGATCCACTGCCACTGAAACGAGCTGGAATACCCGACTGTAGCCGATTCCCAAGTTTAATCAGGAGTTTAGGAGCTTCTCCAGGTTTCTGCTGATACCAGTGTAACCAGTCACCATTTGAGTCCTTGTACACTGCCTGACTGGTTCTACAGTTGATGGTGACTGTTTCTCCTGGAAGAGCAGATTTCACTGCAGGAGTCTGAGTTACTGTGGCTTGACCTCTGCATTCTGAAAAAATATAATAATACACCTTATAATATAAGTAAGTGAAATATTATAATAGAAACAGTGAGTGTATTTGTATGAACAGATCATTGTAGAGATAAAATATGAAGCAGTGTCTGACCTTGAGTCCAGAGGATCAGCGTCCAGATGAAGACGGGGATCAAAGTCATGGTAGCTGTGGGTGAAGTTGCTGTAGCAGCAGCTCTCAGTCATGAAGTGTTAAAGTCACAGCGCTATAAACACTCCCAGAGCACTGAAGCATGTGCTGCCAATGCAAAGTGTCCTCTAAGTATGGAGACGCCTTTACCACATTCCTCCAAACTTACTGTAAATCTCACACTACTACAGAGTTACTGTGTGAATTTAGCTTCTGGGGTCAGACGGAGATTTTCTGGAAAACACTTTTAGGTCTAAGATGCATAAATAAGTGAATTAGAGAGAGAAGCTTAAACTTTCACTGGATGGTGTTTGTACTAAATGTTAATGAGTTTCTCACTGTAGTGGATTTATGGTGGAAGAAGCAGCATCAATGTTGGCAGTGAGTAAATACACACTAATATGTTGACTGTAAATTAATGATTAGATTATTGTAGGACTTAAACATCATATCATAACTTTCTATCAGTCTACAGAAGGAGTGGAGAATTATTCTCACTTTAGCTCCACACATTCAGTCGTATATTGTAAATTTATCATTAGTACATCAGCATTTTTACTCAGTGATGCATTATGGGTAAAACCTGTGCAATTGCAGATCTACATTTTGTGAATTTTCAGCTTTTATTTTGTGTAATTTATTTGTGTGAATTACTCCCTAGCTGCATCCTCAGTTTAGACTGACAATCTTGATGTTTAAAAAGAGAAAAAACACTAAAACGTAATAAAAACAGTCAGAGAGTTAGTGTATTAATCAGCTGATGTGAACAGAAGTTGGTGTTTTGTAGCTGTTTTGTAATAAGAGGTTTAAATGGATGGAGAGAGCAGTGAGTTTAGAGCAGCAGGGTTTTTGTACGGCCACTAAACCTGTTTGTATCACTGTGGAACACTTTCGGTGGAGGAACTAAACTCATTGTGAAAAGTAAGTGCCTTTTGTTTTTCCTAAAACCTCATCGATTTATTAATTTATTTACACAATTCAATGAAATGTATAGATTTACTACAAAATAAATGATGTGATATTTATAAAAACACATACTGTAGATCTTTTCTATAAAATAGAGAAATGTGATGTGAAGAAGAGAGAGCTGCTTCTATAAACACTCTGCTTTCGTGTCATTTTGTAAAATTCACTTCATCTCTTTTTAAGATTCAGGTGAAATGTTAACTTTTAGTTGATGTAATTGTTGCTTTGCGTTACTCTAATTCATCATCACAATGGAAATTTGTGTAACAGTGAAGCATGAACAATAATCGTTTATTGCTGATTTCCCATTAATTATAAGCCATAAATAATTATTAAGATGATCTAAAAAATTGAACAAAGATAACTTTACTGGATAAAGATAACTTTACCCTGGTGTGATGGTTATTTTTAGCACAGTGTTCCTTTGTTCAGAAGATGGAGATTGTTTTGTTCGGCTGCAGTTTGTCTGGATGACGTTATCAGAATTGTGTTCTGTTGTACGATGTGCAGATAAACTACTGCATCTGTTCTACAGCCATTAAACTGAATTACCAAATATCACCATGTCCATTATGATAGAGTTCACATTAACATTAATATCATTGTGTGTGTGTGTGTGTGTGTGTGTGTGTGTGTGTGTGTGTGTGTGTGTGTGTGTGCTGCAGCTGGTCCGGTGGTGAAGCCCTCCGTGTCTCTGCTCCCTCCGTCCTCTCTGCAGCTCTCGGAGGGATCGGCCTCGTTGCTCTGCCTGCTCTCAGCCTATTCTCCACAGGGGGCGCTGCTGAGCTGGACCGTAGACGGTGCCGAGGTGAACGAGGGGGTTCTGACCAGCACAGAAGAACAGAAGAACGGCATCTACAGCCGCAGCAGCACCCTGACCCTCAGCAAAGAACGTTGGGAAGAGGCCGAGGTGTTCGGCTGTACCGTGTCCCACCACGACACCACTCAGATCGCCTCGTTCCGAAAGAGCCGCTGTGAAGTCCACTAGAATTCAAGTGTACACTTTAAAACACGCTTATCAGTCTGAGGTGGTGTCAGTGGTGTAGCTATGCTGAAATAAAGCTTCAATGTGGAAAGCATGTCTCCTTTTTCACTAGTGAAGTGTCTTGTGCTGTGCTTGAGTGAGTTTGGCTGAAGAACCATGAACATCTGCTGAAAGTGTTGATCTATTCTGGGACTCAGAGGTGTTCATGCAATGGAACTTTCATTTCTTATTTCTGTAATTGGTGAGAATTTGCATAAACCTTTTGAACATTCTAACACAATCCAATAGAATACATTAAAGAACAAACTGAGTCAAGAGAAAACATAAAAAAAATATTTTCTCTGAGTTTTTAAAAGGAAATACCAACCTTGATCAGGATGAAACGTTTCTCAGATCCATACTCAAGTTATAAACACAGGTAGGCACAGGGCAAAACAAGAATTTAAACTATTACAACCTGGACAAGGAAAACAAGTTTTAAAAAAACATATAAAAGAAGAACGACCCAGAAAATAAAGTGCTAAAAAAAACAAGGAAACACATATTAAGGCAGTAATAGAGTCCAATTCGAGACCGAAATCTTGTTCATTGTTCATGTTCACACAGTCAGATCAGGCTCCTACAGGACTTGATCTTTCTCTCTGAGATGATACACATGTTCTAGGAAATGTCCTGAATTTGAAAGTCCTGAAAGGCATCTTCCACTGTAATGTATGATCAGAGCAGGTAATGTACTACACACACCCTCATCACTTCTTAACACTTGCTGTGTGTTGAGAACACAGGGCTGTCTGTCTGACAGATTTGTAGGCTGTTATTCACAGAAATGAATGCGGTTGTTACACCCAGTGCATGAAGACACGACTGTGAAATCTCCAGAAAACAGTGGAAATTACAGCTGTCTCTCAAATCTCCTGATGACCTTTACTGAAGTTCTCACTCTCCTCTGTTTATAACAGCGGGAGAAGAAAGAGCTCTAACTGATATTGAATCTTTATTTAGTCTTGCTCATGTAGTGATGGGTCTGTCAGCATCATCATGGCCCAGACACAACAGACTGCTCTGAGTTAATCATGACTGAACTAGTATGCAGATAGTTACAGGAATGTAGTTTATGACTTTCAGCTCATTCTGAATGAGTAAAAAAAAGTTACACTGTGTCGATACTTAAATGTACACAAGTGTGTAAAAATAAAAGGTGAATGATTTGAACTAATATTCGAAGGCAGGATATGTATTTTTTCAGTGTGGTCTGAACATTGTCACTCAAATTAGTGTTTACTGTTGGATTAGGGACAGACTAGTGTTCATACCTGTTCTAACCATGTCATTAAATTAAAACTGATTGAAATTGAGTTATTTTTCCTCAAATAAAGCTCAGAATCTCAGTGTAGCCCAGTAGGAGAGGAAAGATAATATATTCTCTTCCATTTCTGTTGGGTATGATGTTCTCAGTTTGTGGTGTTATGGAAAATGTTATCATATTTAGTATTTGTTTGTGCTTGGTTATGACAGGGCAGTACTTCATTTATATTTTCATTGAATTTCTGTTGTATGCGTAATTTCATTCAGGTCAAGGTCTTCATCAGCACTGGAAGAAGCTGGTCATGTGGAGGATAGAATGAGAGAGAACGGCATGAAGAGAGAGAAAACAAGAGCGTTGTGGTTAACAGTGTGTTGAAAGTTGTGTCGTGTATAGATAGCAATTGTTAGTTCAATAACTTGAGATTAACTGTACTTGACAAAAGTGGAGGACATTGGACTTTCCATCCAAAACATCTAACACTGAATCAGCCAGGAGGCTGGATACCCGTTAGCTCAGTATCCATTAGCATTTCTGACACGGAGTGACGCAGACATTAACGGAGACGAGCTCTCCCAGCAAACCAAAGTGAGTTTAAAAGCTGTGGCTAGGCCACAGAGACTCCAAGGATCTCACATACAGCGGTCCGAGTTGCCATGAAGTTCAGACTTCCTCTGACAATACTGGAAATCCTCACACTGACAACAAAGACATTGTGCCACCGTGACCGGAGTGCAGCCAGTTACTTCTAACCCGTGAGTGAGTTTTACTTCATTTAGCTCTTAGACCGAAGCGGCCATTTGTTTTTAGGCCTGAATAAACATGAGTCGTGCATTGGGCCTGCAACTGCACTAAGGAGTAGAAGTTTATTATGGTGTTTGTGTAGGTGAGCCCACAGTACCTGTAAATAGTATGTTCTTAAGGTTATTATAATACATGCATGTTAAGTGCATATAAATAAGATCTGGTAGCAAAGTACATATTTGTGTTCAGCTGTTTTAAGTAGAAATACAAGAGGTATAAACTTGTGTAGAATGCAGTAGACTAATATCAAGATAATAAAGGACTGTACAAGATCTTCAATGACCTCTGTGGACAGAACTGGCCAGACCCTCCTGATGTAAATGAGAAACCTGCATGACCAAATCAGGTTTGGAATGTAAGGAGAGAAGTTTAAATGGTTGTTCAGAACTAGCTCAAGGTTTCCTGTGTTGTCAGATGGTGTGATCCAATAGTTCTTCTGGGAGATCAATAAATCTTGACATGGGGAAGGATCTCCTGGGAAATACAGCAGCTCAGTGCTTCTGAGACTTAGCTTCAGCTGATGAGGTGTCAATCATGATGAGATGTCTGCTAGACATGCTGAGATCTGTGCAGAAACCTAGGGTGTTGGAATTTATGGAGGAAGAGGAGAAAGAGTGCAGGATTCAGGAAGTGGGGGAGAGGTACAGTACAAATAGAGGGTGATATGCAGGGCAGGGAGAGCAAGAGTGCAGGATACAAAGTGAAAATCTGAAAAATACAGCAGGGTAACGCTGATACCTAGAGATGAGGAAGGATGGATGAGGACCAGGGCCAAAATGTTTATTTTGTGTCAGAAGGCAGTCGAAGAAGGACATGTTATAGGAGTGCAAGAAAGAGATATGAGACAGAAGATAGAGACAGAAACTAAGGCTGAGAATAGATTAATAACAGTGACTGATATCAGAGACAGTAATGGCGGCAGGATTAGTGATAGACACTGATGAGTGAAAAAAAACTACTGATCTGACAGTAGTGGACGTGATGGACTGTGGTGTGATGATCATTGAGATATTTCTAATGTGAGTTGTGAGTTAGTGTGGTGTGAGAGTTAGTGTCTTAATCAGCTGATGTGAACAGAAGTTGGTGTTTTGTAGCTGTTTTGTAATAAGAGGTTTAAATGGATGGAGAGAGCAGTGAGTTTAGAGCAGCAGGGTTTTTGTACGGCCACTAAACCTGTTTGTATCACTGTGGAGGACTTTCGGTGGAGGAACTAAACTGTGAGTAAGTAAGTAACCTGTTTATTAATGACTGAAATGGAGTGTGTTCAGATTAATGACTGAAATGGAGTGTGTTCAGATTAATGACTGAAATGGAGTGTGTTCAGATTAATGTCTGAAATGGAGTGTGTTCAGATTATTGACTGAAATGGAGTGTGTTCAGATTATTGACTGAAATGGAGTGTGTTCAGATTAATGACTGAAATGCAGTGTGTTCAGGTTAATGACTGAAATGGAGTGTGTTCAGATTAATGACTGAAATAGAGTGTGTTCAGATTAATGACTGAAATGGAGTGTGTTCAGATTAATGACTGAAATGGAGTGTGTTCAGATTAATGACTGAAATGGACTGTGTTCAGATTAATGACTGAAATGCAGTGTGTTCAGATTAATGGCTGAAATGGAGTGTGTTCAGATTATTGACTAAATTAAATTGTGTTCATTTTGTTTCTCATTTTTCTTATTTTAGAAGTTTCAGAAAATGTATCTGATTTTAGTGCGAGTAGCTCAATTTAATTTAAATCGACAAACAAAATAGAATTTATTGTTTGTGTATATTACTGACTTTTTTTTGTTGAGTTACATTAACTATATTTAAGTATATTTAATATCTCAGAGACTGTGAGTCCATAAACAGAGTTAAATGTTGAGGCATAAACTGAATTTACTTAAATAATAAATAAGTTGCATTTTAAATGCTGTTTATTCATATTAAAAAATAATTGTAATATTTCAGATTATTGAATATACTGTACAGTTAGATTTGAACTTCCAGTGATCACAGTAATATAAATCATTATAGATTTAAGATGTAAAAGTATTTGAATTGAATGTGAAACGTTTGTGATGCTCCACTGAACTCAGTTCTGCTCTGTAAGATATAAAGGGAAGTGAAACACACACAGCGAGCTGAAACGAAGCCTGAGTGACTGACAGCTGTCTACTCCTTTCTCAACTGTGTGTGTGTGTGTGTGTGTATGTGTGTGTGTGTGTGTGTGTGTGTGTGTGTGTGTGTGTAGGCCTCACCCAGCCCAGTGTGATGGTGTTGCCCCCCTCCAGTGTAGAGCTGCAGCAGGAGAAGGTCACACTCGTGTGTGTGGCCTACAAGGGCTTCCCCTCGGACTGGAGGCTGAGCTGGAAGATTGATGGGAGCAGCTGGAGCTCGGGGGAGAGCCGCAGCACCGCAGTTCTGCAGGCGGACGGCCTCTACAGCTGGAGCAGCACGCTGAGCCTCCACCCGGAGCAGTGGAGGAACAAGGTGGTGACCTGTGAGGCCTCCAAGGACAACCAACCACCTGTGGTGAGCACAGTGAACACAGAGCAGTGCTGAGAGCTGTGAGCTCACACACGTTACTCAGCTCACCTTCTACTGCTTCACTGTGTGTTCCATGTGGCCTTTTTACTGCTCAAATGTCCCACTTTCATCATTTCATCTGAGTTATTGACATGTGAGCTCACACACTCCTCACTTTAACTCAGCTCTTCTTCTCATCACCTAAATATGTGTTAAGTGTGTGTATCACTGCAATGTCCTGCTTTGAATTATTAATAAAAGCCTTTTGAATCAGTAAACACTTTTGCTGCACATTATTGATTATGAACATCGTACACAAATCACCAATGCATCTGTCTCAGTATATGCAAAATACATAATAATAATAATAATAATAATAATAATAATAATAATAATAATAAATAATAATAATAACACTTGGTTTTACACCATATAGTATATAAAATATAACTATATAACCTTTGGCTGTATAATTTTCTAAGTGTCCTGTATATTGAATTGTCTTCAGCCTGAACTAATCGAGAGAAAACATCGACACTGAGGATGTGGTTGAGTGAGATTAAAGTTGTAAAGCATTTTTGTTTAAAAGATCTTGTGGGAAATTTCATGTTACTTTCACCCATCTGTTAGTTGGGGACTGGTGTGATGGTGTTGGAAATGCTGTTACACCTAGTGTATTAATCACGTCTTTTCCCCTGTATGTTACTCACACTGAAGTGAAATAAATATTCAGTTACAAAAAATCACAAGTATTCCTTATACAGTGAATTTCCGCCATACCAAGAGACACGTTACACTTTAAACATCAGTATGTACCTAGAATGTATTAGTTAGCCCACAGCTTCCAATCCCTGGTCCTGGAGTGTTCCCAGTCCTGCACATTTGAGTCTTTTGTCTGCAGTAACACACTGAAACGCTGAAATGTGCAGGACTGGGGTTACTGGGGTGGACAATGGGTAGACCAGGGTTAGGAACCTGTGTATCAGTCACTATCAGTACACCATGAACACTGATCAAGCACGTGGTACCTCAAACAGCAAGAAATTACACAGAAGTGAGGAGAAACACTAATATCTTTGTTGTTGAAATAGGTTCATGTGATCCAGGGAAAACAAAACCAGGGAGCAGGTAACACTCCCTGAGTCTCACAGCTGATCCTGACTCAGAGTTCATCCTCCAGTCTGAAATGTCCCTCTACTGAGAAAAATGCTAGTGTAGCTAATCCATCCATCCATCCATTATCTATACCACTTATCACACAGGGTCGGAGGGAACCTGGAGACTATCCCAGGGAGCTCAAGGCGGGGTACACCCAGGACAGCTTGGACCAATCCATTGCAGAACACATTCACACACCCATTCATACACTACAGACACCTTGGACATGCCAATCAGCCTACCATGCATGTCTTTGGACTGGAGGAGGAAACCGGAGTACTCGGAGGAAACTCCACACACAGGGCAGCAGTGGGAATCGAACCCCCAACCCTGGCGGCATGATCCAAATATGTTAACCACTGAACCACCGTGCACCCCATGCTATATGTTCAAACGATTAAAACAAATAACAAGGTAATAAACCCTGCCTCAGAGAGTCACAGCTGATCTTAGTGAGTTCAGTTGATGTTTCTGACTACACAAGCAAGATGGTTGAATTTAATTAATAATAGATTCTGCACACGGGCGTTTGATGAGGAAGGTTTTGTTTTGGCCCCAAAAGTTCTGGAAACCAACAGATCACACACACAGACCGGTGTAAAAGAATTGTGTCAATTGAATAGGTAGGTGTGTGCATGGCCGGCACTACCTATAGGCAGCGTAGGAAATTGCCTAGAGCCTCGGGATTGGAAGCGGTACACAAAATAAGCTGTACACAGTAAAAATAAAACATTACAAAAGTTAATAATAATAATAATAATAATAATAATAATAATAATAATAAAAGTAGGCATCAACCGTCAAATGCAAGTTCAAAAAAGTGTGTCTTAAGTTGAGGTTTAAAAATGCCAAAGGTCTGAGCTTCGCTAAGTTCGAGAGGAAGAGAGTTCCAAAGGGAAGGAGCATAAACAGAAAAAGCCCTGTCACCCATAGATTTCAAGCTTGTTAGTGGAACAGTTAACAGATTACACTGTGAGGAGCGCAGTCAGTGTGTAAGGAATTTTAAAGCAGATATGTAATGAGGAGCCAAGCCATGCCTTGTATGTTAACATCATAATTTTAAAATCGACACGGAACCGGTCCGAGACCAGTGCAAGGACTCTGGAACAGGAGTAATATGATCGCATTTCCTGGTCCCAGATCCTGGCAGCAGACTTTTGTACATATTGCAGTTTATTGATTGTGGATTTAGACACTCCCTCTAAAACGGCGTTATAGTAATCTAGCCGAGTGACAACAAATGAGTTAATCAGCTTTTCAGCCACAGAGAAGTTTAGCATAAGCCGCAGTCTAGCTATATTTCTGAGGTGAAAAAAGTATGCTTTAACTGCTTTAACTGCTGAAATGTGCAGGACTGGGGTTATTGGGGTGGACAATGGGTAGACCAGGGTTAGGAACCTGTGAGTTAGGCAATATGAGGACACCATGAACACTGATGAAGCACGTGGTACCTCAAATAGCAAGAAATTACACAGAAGTGAGGACAAACACTAATACATTTGTTGTTGAAATAGGTTCATGTGATCCAGGGGAAACAAAACCAGGGAGCAGGTAACATTCCCTGAGTCTCAAAGCTGATCCTGACTCAGAGTTCATCCTCCAGTCTGAAATCTCCCTCTACTGAGCAAAATGCTAGTGTAGCTAATCTAGCCATTATCTATACCACTTATAACACAGGGTCAGAGGGAACCTGGACACTATCCCAGGGAGCACAAGGCAGGGTACACCCAGGACAGCTTACCAATCCATTGCAGGGCAAATTCACACACCCATTCATACACTACAGACATTTTCTACATGCCAATCAGCCTACCATGCATGTCTTTGGACTGGGGGACGAAACCAGAGTACTCGGAAGAAACTCCACACACACAGGGCAGCAGTGAGACTCAAACCCCCAACCCTGTCAGTGTGATCCGAACATGCTAACCACTAAACCACCATGCACCGTGCATATATGTTCAAACGATTAAAACAAAAAAACAAGGTGATAAACCCTGCCTGAGAGAGTCACAGCTGATCTTAGTGAGTTCAGTTGATGTTTCTGAGTACACAAGCAAGATGGTTGAATATAATTAATGATAGATTCTGCACACGAGCATTTGATGAGGATAGTTTTGTTTTGGCCCCAAAAGTTCTGGAAACCAACAGATCACACACACAGACACAGACCGGTGTAAAAGAATTGTGTCAATTGAATAGTTAGGTGTGTGCAAGGCCGGCACTACCTATAGGCAGCGTAGGCTATATATTGCATGATATATATATGGCACCTGTGAACCATGCCGCCAGCCTTATTATCTTCAGCGAGATTACATGTCTGTTGCTTGTGTGACAAAAACACTTCATTTCTACTCGTTATTTTCTTTAAATCTCTTAACTTTTCTATCCCTTTTTTAGAGGAAAAGAGAGGTAAGTAATGAGCGAGTAAGAATTCAAGAAGTGTGTTACGGCTTGCTCCCGTTTCATCAAGGGGAAAAGTGCACACTTTTTGGGTGAAGTGTTAGAGGTGTAGTATGCGATGGCAGCCTTGAGAGCCTGCGCATGGTAATGCCTACATTAAGCAGCTTGGCTTGTGATTTGCACTTTTCCTGGAAGCTGAAGCGAGTCGGGTTTCAGAGCCTCGCGGATCTGGGCCGGCCACTGCCGAGGCAGCTAGCCGTCTCAGGTTCGGGGGATCTCTTATAGATCCGAAAGAGGAGCCGGAGACGAGCGCTGCTCTATCTCTTGCTCTGTCTTCCGGGTTCGGCTCTCTGCTGGATTTTGGAGCTCGCGTTGCGACTCCTCCTTCCGCTATGGAAAGCCAAAAGGTAATAATTCCTCTCTGACTCCGAGGAGGCAGAAGGATGTGTTAAAAACTGTTGGATGTTGGATTATTTGGCCATTGTGGGAATGAATGGCATGGCTATTTAGCTATGCTGAAGGTGGAGGAGGCGCTTGGGAGCTACCTCTCTCCATCGAGGGCAGGTAATTACGTGGCTGGGTTGCATCCAAACCCCTTTATAAGGCAACCATGACATTGGTGGGCAAGCCTATGCAGTAGTAGTCTTGCTTGTGGGTCACTGCAGACAATGACAGGGTTGCAGGCCTACCAAGCAGACCTGCTGAGTGAACTCGACATATTGCGGCGTTCAAAAAAGCCAGTTCCTTCCCTGCTGTCTCGAGCAACAGGGAAGGAACTGGCTTTTTTGAACACCACCAGCATTAGTGTGAGGGAGACCCAGAAGGCGAGTATGGCAGTCTTCCAACCCCCGCAGACAGCCAGGGGAACCAGGCAGCCATAGTTGCGGTCTGCTACTAGGCCTGATCCGAGAATAGTCATAAAGGCCAAGCAGGCAAAGAAGTGATGTCCTGAGGGGCTGTGGAGGGATGTATCAGGGGACATGAGGTTGTTAGGGCAGGTAGCCCCCAGTGCTACTGTAGGGCCTCCCCTAGCCAAGGCGGTCCCCAAGTTTTCAGTGTTCTCTGGTCAGCGAGCTGTCACAGGGCAATGAAAATCTGATGCTTTCCCTCCGATAGAATATGGAATAGTTAACGTCACTAAAAGACCACTGGGCAGCGTGCAAACTACTGCCAAATGTGTCTCCATGTTTTCTGTCTACCATAGAAAGGGTTACCGGGTCCAGTTTATAGCTACCCCCCCCCCCCCCCCCATTCACAGGTGTGCTCACCACAGCAGTCAGCACAGACCAGAGCCCGATGTTAGTGCAGGAAGTAAGTTCCCTTTCGGATAATTGGGGCCATAGAACATGTACCCCGTTCCCGAAGGGTGGGAGGTTTACAGCCATTATTTCCTGTTCCGCAAAAAAGTGTGAGTATGCGGCCAATTTTAGAACTGCGTCATCTGAACTGTACTCTTCGGACATACAGGTTCAAGATGCTGACACTCAAACTTATCGTGCCACAGATTGAGTTTGAGAACTGGTTTGTGGCGATAGATCTAAAAGGTGCATATTTCCACATAGGAATATCGGTAGCTTTATCCCCTCGCACCTTCACAAAGTGAAAGTGTCTCTCTGGCTCCATTGTGACTCCAGGTCATCTGTGTACCAAACTACCTGGACGACTGTTTAATTCTAGCATGATCCAGGGAACTGGTGGTTCAACATCGAGATGTTGTTCTCACCCACATGAAGAGCCTGGGGCTCAGGTTGAATCTCAGAAAAGTATGCTTTCCCCGGTGCAGTGGACAACTTTTCTTGGGGTTATAGGATTCTACTACGATGAGGGCATTTCTATCCCCAACATGTGTAGTGTCAATCCTATCAACACTGAGCAAGATCAAGCTGGATCTTGGGAGACTATTGGGGTGGAGTCCATACGGCGAGGTTTGGCCAAGCGGGATGGCGTGTGTTCGCCTCTGAGGAGACAACACATCGCCCGCTGTGGTTTGCCCTCACTCCTCCCATACAATTAGGGCTGGACGCCATGGTGCACATGTGGCTGAGTTCACATCTGTATGCTGCTTCCCCCATCGCTCTGTTCCCACAAGCTCTAGCGAGAGTTTGCCAAGACAGACTGCTAGTAGCACCTTTTTGGCCAGCTGGAATATAGTTCTGAGAGATAATATCCCTGCGAGATGGTACTCCTTGGGAGATTCCCGTCTGCAGGGATCCACTCCCTGCAGACCCAGTAAACTGCACAATAGCTACAGTCCTGGAGCTCCTACAAGAACATTTCTCAGAGGGGTGAGCTCCTTCTACAATCAGGGTTACGTGGCCACCATTTCGGCCGGCCACGCCCCTGTTGATGGCGCTTCTGTGGGGCAAGAATCTCTAACTTCGAGGTTTATGCGTGGTCTCAGGTGGCTGAGGCACATCTGCAGGCCGTGCATACCTTCCTGGGAACTTCTGTGGTCCTGGAAGGTCTGCTGGGTGCCCCATTTGAGCCCTTAGAGGGGATCTACTGTCTCAAGCCGGCGGGCTGATTTATCACCCTCAGCCAGAACTATGGAAACTGTGGGTCTGGCCCCTGAGGGGCACCAGCTCATAGGCACTGGTCTCACAACTGAGATTGTAGAAACCATGTTAAATGCTAGAGCACCATCCACAAGGAAATTGTATGCACTCATGTGGCTACTTTTTGTCTTGTGGTGTGAGGAATGTCAGCTAGACCCAGTGAACTGTGCAACAGCTACAGTCCTGGAGTTCTTACAAGAACATTTCTCAGCAGGGTGGCTCCTTCTACAATCAGGTTTACGTGGCCGCTGTTTCGGCCAGCCACGCCCCTGTTGATGGAGGTTCTGTGGGGTAACAATCTCTAACTTCGAGGTTTATCCGTGGTGTCAGACGGCTGAGGCCCATCTGCGTGCCCCGCAAACCTTCCTGGGAGCTTGCTGGGATCTTGGAAGGTCTGTCACGGGTCCCATTTGAGCCCTAAGAGTCAGCCTCTGAGAAGCTTCTGACTCTAATGTTAGCTCTTTTACTGGCCCTGACATCTCTCAAGCGAGTGGGAGGTCTACAAGCTCTCTCTGTTGCGCCTACCTGCGTCAACTTTACCCCTGGATTTGCCAAGACCTTCCTGTATCCTAGGCCGGATTATATTCCTAAAGTGCCTACATTGGCTGCCCACCTGGTGGTGTTGCAGGCTTTCTGCCCTGCTCTGTTCCTCACACCGGAACAAGAGAGGATGTACCGGCTGTGTCCAGTAAGGGCTCTCCGTACTTACGTCCACCGCTCCGGCCAGTGGGGTAAGTCGGAGCAGCTACTGGTCTGCTTTGGCAGTGACAGGAAAGGTGATGCTGTGTCAAAGCAGTTCATCTCTAATTGGATAGTGGAAACAATCTCTAGGGCTTACAACACACAGTCTCGCCACGCCTCTGGGCATAAGAGCTCACTGTTATGCTAAATGCAACGTCTTGTGCCCTTCTCAGGGAACAGGGTTACATGCATAACCCTGACGTTTTCCTGCTATTCAGGCACAGAAAATTATTATTTATCCACATTTTTATCTCAGAAATACACTCAGAATGAAAACAAACATCAATGTTTTCACCAGATTTTGAGTAAATGTAGATTTGGGTATCATCAGCATAAAAGTGATAATGGAGGCCAAGCGATCGCAGCAGATGCCCAAGTAGAGATAGAGAAATATTGAAAAGTAAAGGGCCTAAAACTGATCCCTGAGGAACACCAGTGAGCACAGAGCTAGTGTCATACCTGTAACCACCCACAGAAATAAACTGGGAATGGTCAGTAAAATATGATGATGAGATTACTACTTTAAAAGGTTTTACTTAACAGGATCCTGAGTACTAAGCAGTTGATGGTGAATTGGCTTAAATTCTCTTTACCAGTAGATGGTATTATCACAGGCATAAGTAACTACAAAGGAATAATCAAGAAATAACAGCACGGTGCCTCCACTGAGGAATTACTTCACTCACACACTATGAGCTGTATGGGTTTTACCCAGAAACAAATGTCAAGAATGTCAAATATCTACAAACCTTATTAAAGTGAAAAGTTCAAAGCAGCCAAGTAATATGTATAACAAAAATAAATATATTTTCCTATATTCTGTTTTTTTTCTGTGCTGTATTCAATCGTTTCTCTTTTTATGTTTTCTTAAGATATCACCTCATGCCTTAGTCTCAAAAATGCAAATACTCATTTCTTCCTCTCACAAGAATATACCAGAGTTAACCAATGCCTCAGCTGGTTTTGGCTAAACAAACATTAAACAGGTTACAGTTGAATGTAATTTCTAATTTTATCACAATTAACAGTATAGTTTTGGATTTAAACTGTTCAAACTTTTGTAAATGTTCAAAACTTTACCAAGCACTTGGGTTTTGGGGGGTTTTTTTTGCAGCCCATGAGAAAAAAACCCTCCTGGGCTCCTATAATGAACTGCTACTCAAAACTCTCCATTACTCATGCATCTCGAAGAGGAAAATTTGCGGAGTTAGAGGTAACGAGCTAGGTGAATGCAGCAGTTGTAAGCAAGGTTCAACAGATAATAGTCTGTTCAGCAGCGCAGGTCTGGCGGTGGAGGCCCTCCTTACATGGCCGTAGTTACAGTTGCTAACTAACACAATCCTCCACAGTCCTCGTCTCTCCAGTAACACGGTGAACCCGGCTGGCGATTACAGCTGCCCGTCTCTCACAAAGGCACTAGCTTAAATTTCCACGGGTTACAGTTTATACTTAGCACTTGCTCAAAGCTATAGAGAACAACAAACGCTGATAACCTAGCTGCACTTCACTTAAAACTACGGGTCACAAAGTCACCAAACTGCGAGTGGCACAAGACTCTTAGCTGCAAAATGATATTTGTGCCACTACTGTAGCAGTACTTTAGTCTACAAATACAAATCTACATCGTCACCTCGGCGTTAAACTCAGTTTCTTTTCCTGCTCTGCTCCTGCGTGTCATTCCCTCCATGTGCTCATCACATCTCTTCCCCACTCCTTCCTCTCTTTTCTCCACTCCCCAACAAAGGTGATCTCTGATTGGCTAAGAGTGTAACTACACAGAAAACATATCGGCTTAGACTACTCTACGGAAAAGAAATTACAATTCACCCCCGAAAAAAGGATTATGTGAAATGTAGTTTTCATTGAATTTACCCAGATATGTAATAAGCACTATTTTTATTTAGCTGTATTTTGGAAGGTACCTACAAGATGATTACACAATTGAGAGGCAACAACACGCTCAAGTATTTTTGCAAAAAAAACTGGGAAGATTTGAGATGGTACGAAAATTGTTAAAGTCATCCACGGCAGCATTTTCCTGCTTTGGTACTGGTGTAACAGCAGCAGGCTTTAGTACTTTAGTACAAAAAACTTTTCTGTAGCTGACTGACTTTAAGTCAGTGACTTATGATGGCATAGAAACGAACACATCCTTCTGAGCTGCTGAGCGAAAGGCTAAACAGACACGCAAAGAAAGTGCAGCTCGTGATGCAGGTGTGTGAGTTATCATCATCTATTTTGGAGTGATTGTACTGTACTCTAAAAATGAACTGGGCCTTGTTCTGTCGATCAGAGTCATTTCAGGATAGATCATTTGCTGGTTTATTCTGAGTTCAAAAGCGCGTGAGCGCCATGGACGCATCGAGACTGTCAGATACTTTGAATTCGCACGTACAATGACATTGCGTCGGGATCGGGGGAAAAATACTAAAGTAAAAGTAAAGAAGTTTTAATAAAAATCAAAGAGCAAACACACTAGTGTATTAAAAAAAGTTCCTCAACTGTCTGTGTATCTTGTAAATTGCGCTGATGTTTACATTACTGCTCTAACATAATACTTCATTTAGTTTTCAAATCATGAATATTATTGTTATATTTAATAAAAAATAAGCATACAATTTTATGGAGAAATGAACTATTCTTTCTGTGTAGTAGTTTGTCTCTTTCACTTCCACTAGCAGTTGATTTGTGTATATAGTGCATATTTAAGGTATTGCACTACAACACATAACATGACTATATCTATAGTCTATATAGGGTCAATAGGAGGGAAATCCTGTCCATACCCAGCTAGAAAAAACCATAAAGGCACTGATGTTCATTTACTGAAGTGGTGTGCAGGAAGTGTTCATCTTGTTATTATTTGTTGGCAATGTAATGGTGTCTTGTATAGAGTTGGCAAAACTGTTTGTTATCTCAAATAGTGGATTTGTGTGTTACTGTAAATAAATTACTGAACAAATTACTGCAAAAAAAGTTGAATAAAGTTAACATTTTAAATTAATGGGGTAAAAAAAACATGTTGTCATAGGAGGGGTGCGGGGGAGGGCCTCCAAACGTCTAGAACCGGCTCTGGGTGTGTGTGTGTCTGGTGGGATCACGTCTATCTACAGGATATTAGATGAAGAGTGAGTTTATATAAAGGGAGTGAATATAGATAAGACTAATATCACATATCACTATTTTTCACAGTTTGCACCATGACAGTCTAGAAAATCAGGAAACTATTTATCTTACAGTAGTGGACGTGATGGACAGGGACTGATATCAGAGAGAGTAATGGCGGGAGGATGAGTCATAGACACTGATGAGTGAAAAAAAAACCTACTGATCTTACAGTAGTGGACGTGATGGACTGTGTGCAGTGTGGTGTGATGATCATTGAGATATTTCTAATGTGAGTTGTGAGTTAGTGTGGTGTGGTTCCTCTCCTCCACAGAGTGTCAGTGTGTCGTATCACATCCTCCAACTCAGCACCTGCAGTCGCTCCCAGCTGCAGCAGTGCAGTCTCTCTACAATCTGACTGAGGGAGGTTTTTGTACGACTCTATAACACTGTGTGAACCAGTAGCCAGTGATTTCATGGTAACTCTGACAGTAATAATCTCCTGCATCTTCAGTCTGGACTCCACTGATGGTCAGAGTGAAATCAGATCCAGATCCACTGCCACTGAAACGAGCTGGAATACCCGACTGTAGCTGATTTGCGAGTTTAATCAGGAGTTTAGGAGCTTCTCCAGGTTTCTGCTGATACCAGTGTAAATAATGGCCGTATGAACTGTGATGATACACCGCCTGACTGGTTCTACAGTTGATGGTAACTGTTTCTCCTGGAAGAGCAGATTTCACTGCAGGAGTCTGAGTTACTGTGGCTTGACCGCTGCATTCTGAAAAAAATATTTTTAATGTAACATAAATTTTAAGTAAGTGAAATATTATAATAGAAACAATGAGTGTATTTGTATGAACAGATCATTGTAGAGATAAAATATGAATCAGTGTCTGACCTTGAGTCCAGAGGATCAGTGTCCAGATGAAGACGGGGATCAAAGTCATGGTAGCTGTGGGTGAAGTTGCTGTAGCAGCAGCTCTCAGTCATGAAGTGTTAAAGTCACAGCGCTATAAACACTCCCAGAGCACTGAAGCATGGGATTTGAATGCAGAAATCATTTTCACAACGGACATGATACAAACAGAACTGAAACCAGTACGACAAAAAAAAACCCTAATTTCTCAGAATTTGTATTTGCGGTGCTTTCCTTATTAAATCAAGCTTTTAAATAGAGGTACAACACTATATGCTTTATACTTTATCAAAACAACTTCATATGAACTGTTTCCTGTTTGCACAAAATCTGTCAACATAAGCACTTCTCTTTGTGGAAGGTGTTCACTCTTGTTTTTATTTCAATTAGAAATCTCAACACTATTTTAAAATCTCTCACAATTCCCTGGCTGCTGGCTTGTAAAACAACAACACTAGGAAGTAGGGGTGTAACGATACATTCTCCAAGATTCGATTCACGATACTGGATTCACGATTCGATTCAATTTGATTTCGAACAAAACTTTAATGAAGAAAAAAACTGACTTAAAAGATTCCCTTTTTTAATTCTGAATAATAAAGAATGCAAAACAATGTGCATTTATGTCTGGATGAAACGAAATGAATCAAAAATGACTAGGAACAGAGGTTTAATATGGTAAACAAAATGCACTACAGGTTATCTTAAAAATGAATAAATTGATAAATTCTCTCCGTAGCAGCGACTGAGGTGTTATCTTACCCCGGAGATAGAGCTCCAAAGGTGGCTAAAGTGCAGCTTCTTCTTTGGGCACGGTGAGTCGATGGTGTAATCTGAAGGCTACTTAAGAGCTCTGTTTAACTCTTATAACCTGGTTGTGTAACACACATCAGTCTGAACAGGGTTTCGCAGTTTTTTGTGATTGTTGTGGCCAAAAATGCTTGATTATGCTGCTGGTTTTAAAAAAATGTATTTGTGGAGTTTTTGTGCTTTTTTTGCAGAAAAATACTTGAATTGGCGAAACTGCAATCGCACAAAATTGTTTTGCACGGTCTTTCACAGTGATGTTTGTTGTTAAATGAGACCTTTTAGCTGTGATATTGTCCGATGCATGTGAATCGCTGACGGCTTTGACTGAATGTGTGTTGTGATGACGTCACATGACGTGTCTTGGCCCAAATCTGCAGAAAATCTGTGGAAATTTTGTCGCAACCTTCTCCGAATATTGTGGCGTTTCCGTGATTTGGGGCTCATTTCTATGATCGCAAAATCCTGCAGGGACTGACAAATAATGAATGTTGGGAGCTGTGATCAGGCGCTATCGGTCACTTCACAACCGCAGATGATTCGCAATGGTGAAACATGAGATCATGTGACCAGCATGCTCCAAACATTTTCATTTTATGGATGTCCAAACAGTGCAACTGCACTCGATACATAACTAATAGAGGGATAATTTACACAAAATAAATCGCACATTTCGGCAACGCACATTGTTGCATCGTGATGTATCGTTACCCCTACTACACAGGTTTCCATTCCAATAATACCAAATTATTAGTAATGTTTCATCAATACTGACTTGTGCTAGTGAGGTAAAATTTCAAAACTCTGTTAGAAAGGAGAGAGAGACCATGTGAAGAAAAAAAAAAAGAAAAACACAAAAACAACTTTAAATTTTACTGTAGGCTACAAACAAGTTTTATTCTAGGTGACGGGGTAAAAAAAAATAAAAAAGGACAAAAAGAAAGCATTTTTTCCTAATGTGAACAATTAACATCAAACTCACATATGTACATACTGAAAAACAAAAAGAAAGAAAGAAAGAAAGAAAGAAAGAAAGAAAGGAAAAGACAAGACACTACAAGCCTGATTGCTCCTAAAGGAACTATTGTGATGACTGCTCAATTCACTGCGACAGAGAGTATTTAAACAGTGACAAGGATCCATCCGATTGGCACCCTTTCCAGGGTGTACCCCACCTTGTGCCCGATGCTCCCTGGGATAGGCTCCAGGTTCACCGTGAACCTAAAAAAGATAAAGCGGTATAGAAGATGGATGGATGGATGGATGGATGGAAGCTTCCATCCAGCCACAGGACGACTTTTTCCACCTAGCAGATGAACAAAGACTACACAGGGCTGCAGGAGATAAATGTGTTGTTTCACAGCCCCCTCAGCTGGACTGAGGGTGTCACATTCCTGCAACACACACACACACACACACACATGCACACCTGAAGGGAAATCCAGAAGAGGAGATGTAGATGGTTGGACTTCCACATCTGTTTGTTTGTTTGTTTGTTTGTTTGTTTTTCTCTTCACACAATTATTAATCTCTTTGCTCCATTTTGTCCTTGGGAGGCTGGAGGAACGTCCTGTTCTTCTTCTCCTTACTTTTACCTTTGGCTTGGAAGTTTTTCCTCACTTTTCCCCATCAATGAAGCAGCTCCATCTGTGTAGCATGCAACTAAATGATTATAGGGAATGTTTTGCTTGGTGAAGTACGTATCAATCGCATGGAAAGTGTCTTCTCCTCGTGTCGTTGTTGATAAATTTGTAGACAAAATAAATTCCCGCTTCATTTAATATATTCCCGTTTTCCATCCAAGCCATCGTGTAAGGCCATCGTGGCATTGGTGACCAAGGCCTATGCAGTAGTAATCTTGCTTGTGGGTCACTGCAGACAATAACAGTGTTGCAGGCTTACCAAGCAGACCCACTGAGTGAGCTTGACATATGGTATGGCAGCAACTTCTTGGGATTTGTGAAGAAAAGAATTTCACTGCGCTGTAATATATATGTGACATTCTCACAATTGTTCCCCACCTTTGCTGTTAAAATAACCTCCACTCTTCTGGGAAGGCCTTACATAGATTTTACAGAATTTAATATTTAATATGGGAATTTAAGCCCATTCAGTTCAACTAAATGACATGGCCAGCAAACAGTCTGGATATCAATCCATCTTTCAACTGCTTTCGAGAAAGTTGAAACCAGCTTGATGGAAAAAAATTGTTTTTCCTTAGTGAAGGCCCTGCCTCAAAGAATTCAGACCATCATAAAAGCCAGAGGAGGAGCAACAAAGTACTAATTGTGATGTTGAATGCATAGTTTCATCCAGGTCAAGGTCTTCATCAGGACTGGAAGAAGCTCGTCATGTGGAGGAGAGAACGAGGGAGAACGGCATGAAGAGAGAAAAAAACGACGACGTTGTGGTTATCAGTGTGTTGAAAGTTGGGTCATGTATAGAGAGCAATTGTTAGCTCAATAAATTGGACTGAAATATTCTTGACAAAAGTTTAGGACATTGGACTTTCCATCCAAAACATTTAACACTGAATCAGCCAGGAGGCTGGATACCTGTTAGCTTGGTAGCCATTAGCTTTTCTGACACGGAGTAACACAGACATTAACAGAGGTGAGCTCTCCCAACGAACCAAAGTGAGTTTAAAACCTGTGGCTAGGCCGCAGAGACTCCAAGGATCTCACATACAGCGATCTCACATACAGAAATCTGAGTTGCCATGAAGTTCAGTCCTCTGGCAATACTGGAAATCCTCATACTGACAACAAAGACATTGTGCCACCGTGACCGGAGTGCAGCCAGTTACTCCTAAACCATGAGTGAGTTTTACTTAATTTAGCTCTTACAGTGACCGAAGCAGCCATTTGTTTTTAGGCCTCAATAAACATGAGTCGTGCATTGGGCCTGCAACTGCTCTAAGGAGTAGAAGTTTATTATGGCGTTTGTGTAGGTGAGCCCACAGTACCTGTAAATAGTATGTTCTTAAGGTTAATATAATACATACATGTTAAGTGCATATAAATAACATCTGATGATGAAGTATATATTTGTGTTCTGCTGTTTTGAGTACAAATACAAGAGGTAGAAACTTGTGTAGACGGCAGTAGACTAATATCAAGATAATAAAGGACTGAACAAGATCTTGAATGACCTCTGTGCACAGAACTGACAAGATCCTCCTGATGTAAATGAGAAACCTGCATGACTGAATCAGGTTAGGAATATGAGGAGAGAAATTTAAATGGTTGTTCAGAACTAGCTCAAGGTTTCCTGTGTTGTCAGATAGTGTGATCCAATAGTTCTTCTGGGAAATCAAAAAATCTTGACATGGGGAAGGATCTCCAGGGAAATACAGCAGCTCAGTGTGTCTGAGACTTAGTTCCCTTTCAAAGGGAACTTCAACGTTGCATTTAGCATAACAGTATGCAACATCTCGTTCCCTTCTCAGGGAACAGGGTTACATGCGTAACCTCGACGTTCCCTTTCAAAGGGAACTTCGACGTTGCATTTAGCATAACAGTATGGGAATGCCCCCGCGCGCGTGACTGGTATCTGAAGCTTGTGTAAAATCATGCCTCTCCTTGTAGGCCTGCCATGATCAGGTGACGTGGTAATTAAGCGTGTCGCATGATATATATATATGGCACCTGTAAACCACACTGCCAGCCTTATTATCTTCAGCGAGACTGCATGTCTGTGGTTCGTGTGACAAAGAAAAAAAAAAGAAACACTTCATTTCTACTCTGTATTTCTCAATATCTAAACTGTTCTATCCCTTTTTTAGAAAAAGAAAAGAAAAGAGAGTGAAATAATGAGCGAGAGGGATTTCAGGATGTGTGTTATGCCTTGCTCCCATTTCATCATGGGAGGAGATGGACACGCTTTCTGTGTGAAGTGTTTGGGTGTAGAGCATGCTACAGCAGCCCTCAAGGGGTCTGACTGTCAGCACTGTGTGCATTTCACGATTAGGCAGCTACTCTCTCGGCTCGCCCTCTTCTTGTCGGAAGGGAGTTGGGTTTCAGAGCCTCGCGGATCTGGGCCAGCCACTGCCGAGGCAGCCAGCCGGCTAAGGTCGTGGGGTTCTTGTATGGATTTGGAAGAGGAGCCGGAGACGAGCGCTGCTCTATCTCTTGCCGTCTTCAGGGTCCTGCTCTCCGCCTGACTTTAGAGCTCGCATCGCGACTCCTCCTTCCCCTATGGAAAGCCAAAACACCCTTGCTGACTCCAAGGAGTCGGTAGAGGGTGCCATTGCAGAGCTGCGCCATGCCACAGATTTATCTCTCCGCGAGACCAAACAAACGGTCCGTCATATCGGCCGTTCAATGGGTAGCCTGGTTGTGGCGGAGAGGCACCTATGGCTCAACCTCCTAGGGATGGGGGACAAAGATAACGTCTCCTTGCTGAATGCCCCTGTTAAACCTTCCGGCCTGTTTGGCGACGCGGTTAATGCCATCGCCGACAGGTTTCGCGAAGCAAAAAAGCAAACGCCAGCGTTCAGCCAGTTCCTTCCCCGTCGTGTCGAGTTCCTACGGGCCTCTATGAGTGGAGCCCGGGCCAGCGCTGGTGCGAGGAAGATGCAGAAAACGAGTGTGGCGGCCCGCCTCCCCCCGCAGAAAGCCAGGGGGACCGGGCGGTCACAGCCACAGCCTGCTAAGAGGCCTGATCTAAGAATGATCATAAAAGCAATGCAGGCAAGGAAGCTAACATCACTGAAAGACCATTTGGTAGCGTGGAAAATACTGCCAAATGTGTCCCCATGGGTTCTGTCTACCATAGAAAAGGGTTACCAGGTCCACTTCAGAGCTCGACCCCCCCGGTTCAGAGGTGTGCTCACCACAGGTGTCAGCACAGAGCAGAGCCCTCTGTTAGCGCAGGAAGTAAGTTTCCTTTTGGACAAAGGGGCCATAGAACATGTACCCCGTTCCCTAAGGGAAGGAGGTTCTTACAGCCGTTATTTC
>NC_030429.2:22702585-22802585 GCF_001660625.3 Ictalurus punctatus | reverse complement strand
ATGTTCCTTTGTCTTTGCATAAACAGTGACTCATACTTATTGAACACTATGACAATAAAAATAAATAAATAAAGTGTACATGCAACATATGGGTTTTGAGTGCTTGTTGAAATATGACTACAACAGTGAGGGTGTCACAAATTGCATTTCGTTAATGGAAAATGCCAGCTTTGTCTTTCCTTCAATTTCTCCGCAGCTGCTGCCTAGTCGAGCTCTCTCTAGAGCCTTTTCACACTCTCTCAGTGTTATGGTCTGTAGTATGATCACTGGTAGCATCTATGGTCAATGGTAATGTCTAAGGTATGTTCACAGTATAGTCTACGGCAGGGGTTCTTATCCTTATCTAGCCAGTGACCCCTTCAACTGTAAAACAGATTACACAGACATCATGAATAAATGAACAGTGCTTAAATGTGCACAGTAATATTTTGTCTATTTATTTGAGCCATATAGCGTTTACTCCTGAACTGTCCACCAGCAGAAAACATCGTTTTCAAGTTGACAGTATTTCCAAGGGCCATGATTTGAATTAAACCCATTCAATTCGAGGGTCTAGTTAGATAGATTAATACGGTTATTAAGAACTCAAATATAATAACTCTGGTAATGGTGGGTTTGGGATTTCCACCAGTGTAACTAAATTTAAAAACAGACTCTCTAGCTATGCTTCAATTCCCCTTGAGTGTCCCTGGACCCCACTTTGAGAAACACTGGTCTATGGTATGGTCAGTGGTACATTCTATGGTATAATCAATGGTTTGTGTTTATGGTATAGTCTATATTATGGTCTAAGGTAAGTTGATAGTATATTGTTTATTTTATAGTCTATGTGAGGTCAATTGATGGTCCATTGTATAGTCTTTAGCAGGGGTATTCAAATATAAATATTGGAGATACACTTACAGTACCCAATTTCCACTTCAAATTACTATAGATGACAAATAAGCTAAACAAATGGCATGCATCCCACAACATACAAGATGAGGTTGATGTACAAAGCAATTTGACTTATACTCTCTGCCACTTCATCTTTTTATTTTCCAAATATCACTGCACTCATTTTGCCCAAGACCCTTGCCATTCCATGAGAAACATCTGTTGATCACTCTTGCTGTGCCATTGTTTTAATCCTTATTCTGTTTGCAGCCTGATGTGATGATTTTACCCGGTTTATTTTTGTGGTTTTTTACCTCCAGGTTCTGTGAATAGTTTTTGTTTGAAATTTGCATGCTTGGGCTCATATTGGCACCTAACATTACCAAGCAGAGTTTTTTTTTTTTTTTATGCTGAGATTTTATACTCAGTTCTTAATAAAATGCATTTAGGTCCAGACCTGGACCGGAGTCCGCCTATTGATTATCACTGTTGGGTTGGGTATTATCAATGGTATGCTCTATGGTATTCTCTAAGGTAGGTCAGCGGTATGGTCTTGTAGGAGTCACTTTCTCACCACTAGCACAGTTTCTGCTAACAGCCCAGTTTATTGATTAGTCAGGTAGTTAAGTATGCTAATGTGGAATGCACAATATCACAGGCTTAGAAACACAGAACCATGAGACATATACAAGATTAAAATGATATATGATGGGAAAGGTATTACTATATGATAAGATATGGTGTACATGTCTAAAAAATAAAAGTGACTAGGAAGCGTTCTACAATAATCCTGCTCTTTAGTTAGCACTATCATTTCGTAGTGTACATTTCATACTTTGAAAATCTGCAAAAATTCATCTGTAAACATGCACAATATGGAGTGATTTTGCTCAGTGGATGTTAAATCGTTTTCTTAGCTCACAATTTCAGGCTGTTTTGAATGAGATGCCAAGTCAATTTGGAGCATTGCTCTTGCTGAGATGCCATGCTTTTAAAGTTCAATAGCAAACAAATGAAGCTTTCCATTCTGCCTGTACTGTGTGTATAGCCAATCACCATCATTAAGGGTTAAGAGGTGTTAACCTGGGAGAATGAGAGAGAACAGATGTGTCCAGATCAGAGTCTTTCTGTTTGGATGATGAACCTTTTTCCAGAAGCACCTCAGCATAGAATGTTGTGTGCATGACATGAATTTCTGATGGCAAACATAATGTAGGCTGATTCCCACGAACCTTGCATAGACATATCTTTATTTATTTATTTTTACCATCATTGCCACCATCAGGTGGCAAACGCATCATTTCCATCATTTGACCATCATCAACCAAGCAAGTTAAAAATGATAAGCACACCTCCAAATACTTCTGACAAATCATACATGGCATGTTTTAGAAATGTATCGATCTTGCAAAACTATACAAATAGTCATGCCTAACTTGATTCACCTGATCAATCCCTTATGGTTCTACAAAGATTCACAATTTGGCTGGGGGAATCGATTTTCATTGGCTTTAACTTCATCAATATTGACCGAAAAACATTGATGTCCAAGCTTGTTTGTATGTTAGATGTATTCTGTATGAGTCATCTGGTACGCAAAGTGTTTGGAAGTTGCTAGAGGGTTTCCATCATGAATCACTGTGCAACTTTGCTGGAATGAGAGCCTATAGCATGTGGATAGTCCAGGGAGTAGGAATACGGTAAGGTCTAAACATCTGAGGCTAGGATTTACTGAAGTTAGGAGTGTGATCAAAGACGCATTGCAAACGTGATAACAGCAGCAGAAAAACACATCCAAGCTGATTTACTATGGTCAATGGATAGTTGGATCTTTCAAATGATTTAGGGTGTTTATATCGAAAAGAGAAAAAATATAGGACACTGTCAAAGAAAATGGAGTAATTTAACATCTGTAGCATGATTTACCGAGTCTGAAAGTCATTTCGGGAACAAGCGTCAACTTTCCAATGCGGGAGAGTTGTAATAAACCAGACCAGGTACAGGCATGAGGATACATGTACGAAGCTTTTATTGAACACAGTTAAAAATCCTAACAGTAATGCTGGCACAGGTTGGAACATAATCAGCATTCAAACAGACAGGGATGATCCAAAGAGTAGGTAAGGGATAGTGAATAATCATACAGAGACAAGGCAATCAGGATTAACATGGCTCATTACAAGACTTTGTAATTTATATATGTATTTTATAGATGCATTTTATAGCTCATAGAACAGGAAGTGAACCAGCTCTAAACAAACTGAACTGGCGTTGTTAACTTCTCTTGGAATGGTCAGGGTATTTTCCTGGGCTCTTGTGATAAAGCCTTCAGGACAAAACATTTCTCATGACAAGCTGCATTTTTTTTATAAAATTGTTAACTACAAGAGATAGGGAGAAAAAAAGAAGGACTTGCACGAATAATAACTGCTATAATGTACAGTACAGGGTAATTGTCACAGCTTTCCCTTCATTTTAGATCCGGTTTTCATTCTCAGTTATGATTCTTGTGTAAGCCCTGTTTTGTCTATTTGCCAATCACCTGACCCCTCACCTGTTTTGTGACCATGATATTGCCCTACATTTTGGGTTTACCTGATTGTCTCTTTAATTATATTATATTAATGGCATTTTGTCAGACACCCTTATTCAGGGCGACTTAAATTTATCTCATTTATACAACTGAGCAGTTGAGGGTTAAGGACCTTGCTCAAGGGCCCAACAGTGGTAGCTTGGCAGTGCTAGGACTTGAATTCCTGACCTTCTAATCAGTAACTCAGAACCTTTAACCACTGAGCCACCACTGCCTATTTCTGCTGATCACTCCACTAATTAAAGCTTTAACTGCATTTGCAGCCATCTCCAAACCTGTTACATGACAGTGATGGAAACCAAATTGTTATACAGATGTTCCACAACTTTAAATATAGCTATATACAGGAAAATAATACATTTTGGGGTCGTAATAGTAAGTCTGCTTCGTGTCAGGCCACATCACACCACAAAAAGATTCCATGCCACACATATTATTCACTTAATCACATGAAAGTCATGAACATGTATGTCATTTTCTGTAAATGTTGGCAGTTCTTGGTAGTCGATTCAAAATTTTGTATATATTTAGCACTTAAAAACTGGCTTTTTATCATTACCTATGTTTAGAAGACCTGTCTCAAAGTCACGTGAAAGGCATCAGGCAAGCTTTTTTTTTTTTTCCTCTTAGAGTGAACTTCATGCCACTGAGCTATTGTTAAGTACATTATGTAGCCTACTATAAATAATAACAAAACTCACAGAGCTCAAATGAATCGTGAGTCAAGGGTTTGTGTGATTGAGCCTCTGAGGTCCAGGCTTCAGCAGGAGGCAGCAGTGAGGGTCTGATTATCTTTCCCCTTTCCAGCTTCAAAACCTTCCATTTCCTGCTCACTATAAACAACACATCAGCTCTGATTTCCACCTCTCTGTGTATGAGCTGGAGGAAACATGCTCCATTAGAAATGTTCAACAAGACGGAGATAATTTGACAGTTTTAAATTATTGCTCATCGGCTGTTAAATGGTTCGGGGATAATGCAAAAGAAGACATCTTAACGTCTCATTTGGAACAGTCCATCACATCTTTAGCGCTTTGCTAGTCCTCACTGTTAGTCGTCAAGTCATGTGAAACAGGACAAATTTGTTAATGTAGAAAATACTTTTTCTTGGATCATTGATTATTCTGTACTGAAGTAAGTTCACAAAATGGCATTTCTGAAACAACTGGCTTTGGCAGATTGACTTCGGACTGTTTAAATTAAAGTGTCTCAAATCCCCTATTCCGATGGTGTTAGTTGTTTACATGTACTCATTATGGTATGCTGTTATCCAAAGCAAATTACAATTGAGCTGAGGAAATGAGGATCAAGGTTTTTGCTCAAGGGCCAAACAGCAGCAGCTTAGAGATGCTGGGATATGAACTCACAATTAATGTTTTTTAACATGAAGTTCATAACAGAAAAATCACAAACTGACTATTGACAGATCTTGTCTACGAAGTAGTATATAAGTAGGTTGTTCTTAATCCAGTTGATATGGAAATATATAACATTGTGCAGATATAGGCTTTTATTAGTTTAACAATAGTTTGAGATAGACATGTGTATCTGGACTCAGGAAGGAGAGGACTCGCAAATAGATATGAAGCTTCAACCCCTCTGCAGTAGTATGAGAGGTTGGTCAACATTAACACAAGAGTGGAAGGGATTGGTCAACATTTCTGCAGGAGTGAAATTGATTGGTCAACCTTTCTGCAGGAGTGTAAAGGATTGGTCAGCCTTTCTGCAGGAGTGAAAGGGATTGGTCAACCTTTCTGCAAAAGTGTATGAGATTGGTCTTCTGGAGCAGGCAGCACTTTCTCAGAATTTCTGTGGCATCAATTTTAAACATGAGGCCCATTCAGGATATTTTGGCTTCCTCTGTTGACCTGGATGAAGGACCATGATTATGACTAAGTCCATATTTACTGTTTCCTCCTTCTTCCTTGGATAATCTTCATTTATTTGATGCAGTGATATATATATATATATAAATATATAACTGATAACACCCAACAGCGTGTCTAGACAAGTCCAAAAGAAGCAGAGTTTCCTCTGCCAAGTATGTTATTTTCAGATATCCGATGCTTTGGTGGGTGTTATCTTACGTACACCATGCGTACTTACCACTGTGTAAAAATAGAGGCTTCATATTTATATACCTTACTCATAACTGAATGAAAATAGCAAATAAAATGGAAAAACTAGCACATGATTGAATTAATTATAGCAAATGAAATATTAATAGAATAAAATAGATAATATGTTGTAATTGATATCTTGGAGAGAGCATCTTTGTTCTGTTTTTTTATTTATTTATTTATTTATTTTGAAACATTTAATATACCAATATATGTGATCTTAATATAATATCAGGAGAAATGATTTTGGCAATACTTTCTAGGAAAGCCATATCTAAATTGATTATGACATGTGCTAATACATTTATAACTCATTATGGATTTTGCTATAATGATTCATGAAAATACATTCCTTTTTTTATAGCAATTTCTATTATGCATTATGAACCGTGATACGTTTCAGGCGTGATCGCTGTGTCTCAATTTTGAAGGTCTCTAGTCTGTGTCACAATGTTTCTGTACCAGGGCATTGTTTTCTGTTCTTGGAATGTGCTGTTTCATGAGCACCTAATCACCCCACTTCCGGTACTTATTCTCTCTCTCTCGGTCTTCTTATTATTATCTGGTAGAATAGACGTCTTTAGCATCCCTCAAACCTACGTAATAGTAATAGATGTAATAGATGTTCTGATTCTATCCGTGACCTTTTCTAATTGGCATTTTCCATTCTTTATCAGTATTGCCTGTGTGTAAATGTACTATGCTTTGTGAGCAACAAACTAAGAAGCTTTTGCACGGAACTCTGTATGTTGGTGTGAAGTTCCTTCCCGGTACCGGACAAGAGGAAATCAGTCACTGCGAGGTCCAAATTTCGGTTCTGACTGGTATCGGACAAGAACTTAGCAAATTGTTAATAAAATACTATATTTTTTTATAAGTAGTGTACACATTGCCAATCCCGTTTAATGTAAAATAAATTCCCCTAACCCTCCCAGTACAGATTTATTTCATGAATATAATCCAGATTTTCAAATATTAGGCTCATTATTTAAAAGTGTACAATAAAATTTGAGCTATTTATTGGAGCCATAGAGCTTTTTATTCCTGACCTTCCATTCACAGAAGACATTTTTATTCAAATTGTGATTAGATTCAGGTTTATTTGTAGGCCTACTTGAATAAACCTGTTCAAGTGAACAGTAAAATAAGCGAATAATTATAAGAAGTCGGTAGTTTGATAATGAGTGGGTTGTGATTTCCACCACAGAGCAATAAAAATGAAAAAAATCTCAGACCACTGGCGATGTTTAATGGATGCATCAATGTCCCTGGACCCCACTTGAAAATCACTCTTACAGTTTCATAGCGGTATTAAAACATTGTCATTGAAAGCTCCTCATATTCGCTCGTTAACAGAATTCCTTTTTTTCTGACACTCCATGTTGGTCTTTCTTGCTTGCCCTATGAGCTATGACCGGATTGTTTGGGTGATTTAAAAAAAAAAAAAGGCACTTAAAGTCACTTCTGAAAAGTTTAGCTTTTTTAGTTTTGGAAGAAGTCTGTTTGGACAAAACAAATCTCTAAAAGAGGCTATATTCCATACGCCTGCTTGTGGTTGGGTGGTTCCAATAGGATTACACGTAAAGCATGCGCTGGCGTGGCGTGACGCACAAACAAATGCGTGATCACAGCTCAAATCCCTAAAAAAGATTTTGAGGAAAGTGTCCACCAGCCTCAGTAATAATGGCTGTTTAGTAAGTCCCTCTGCACTAACAGTTGCTCAGGACCTTGATTTGGACCGAACCCATGCAGGCTCCATCACGTCAGAAAGTACCACACCGTTAGTGGTCTTGATGTAAGCAGAGACGTGGAGGTCTCACCAGCAGGTGTCTGACTGCTTCTATCAGTGACAGATTAAACTGAAATCATTCTGAACTGCATCACCTGCTAGACAGCTGGTTCACACAGGTGGAAGTCTCAAAACCTGCAGACACACACGCACAAACATGCATTTTCTGTGATGCCCAAAGGTTTGTGAGTGGCACTAATGACATTATGGCTCCCTTCTATACGTGAATGTTGACGCAAATTCAACATTCAGCTTCACCGAGGTGCTTGAGTTACACTTGAATGGAAGAACACAGAATGTTTCCTTCTCAAACACAAACACACAAATCGCCCCTCTCAGGCACCTCTAGGGGTATGTTTCCTTAGGGATTTCCGTAGCTTTTTATTGGGTGCCCCATCACGGGTGCTGCAGTTTGGGAAGCTAACCCTCCCTGCCCCGGTTGCTGTCTCTCCAGCCTGCACCACTCTCTTTGTGGTATTCATCTGATCTATTCCCAGAAATCAGTCAGTGCATTTACATGGACAAAAATAATCCGATATTAACCCGAGTAAGACGATACCCTGATTAAGAAACTACCATGTAAACAGCAATTTTTAATTACCTTAATCCGACTAAAGTCATTCTCAAAGTAAACACAGATGGAATTAAGACGTCTGGACTATTCCTGTTTTAGTTGCATTATCGATGTGTACTACAGACATGTACACACCATAATCACACTATTAACATCGTGTGAGAGTTTTCACTGCATTTTGAAACAGGACACGTACACACACGGCAGTGCTCAACCGTTTTACAGCAAACAAGAGAGCACGACTGCGTCCCAAACCTCATACTTGCCTACTATAGGCCTGTAGTAGGAGAAATACATGCATCTCGGCTACTATATAGACGGTAAGTTCGCTGTTTTGGACGCAGCCCACGACTTCAAGCAGTCGTCTATTTGCACGTACAGCATGACAAATAGTTAACCGCACTTAAAGCGTTCGTAAATTTTTTTTTATAAAAACACCCAGAACTGTATACGGTATCATAACGAAGACCAACTGTATGTCGATACAGTTAAAAACTGAAGTTCTGGAGGGACGTCGGACGGCGTGGCGCGGGGACGTAATGACGTGTGCCGTTAATCCAACTATGTTCTATAACATGTAAAACGGGTACATGAGAGGAGTATTCTAAAAGTGACTCATGTAAACACCTTAATCACATTATTATCTTACTCAGAGTAAGGTCAATAATTAGATTACTGCTGTCCATGTAAACGTAGTCACTGACTCTGCCAGATTAACCTGATTTTACACACACCTTGCAGGTGTGACCTAGACACATCATCAGTGATGTAACCTGGGGTCATCGGGTGTGTCGGGTCTTTCAACATCATACATCCTCGCCCGGGCGACACAGCCGGGGATGATCAGTCCCCAATTTGTGTCTAGGTAGCTTGTATGGTCCATGGATCACCCCTTTTGATCCATGGTAAGTTACCCAAAAAAATAATTGACTACAGATGTATACAAATGTATGACATGATCAGAAAAAGTTGGATTTATCATAAAATTTGTCTTGGGTGTTGTCACTGTTTGTACGACTACCAGACCGATAAAATATAAAACATTTCCAACTAGGCTAGTTTGGTATTGCTGTTTTTAATTTATTTATTCATTTTCATATGGTTAATTTACATGTGATTCATTTACATGTGATTAATTTCCGTATGATTCATTTACATGAGATTCATATTCAAGTGATACATTTTCATGTGATTAATTTACATATGATTCATTTACATGTGATTCATTTACTAATTTGCTTCTCTTTAAATCCAGTTTTAGACTGTGATATTACAAAGGTCCTTCCAGATTATTACTTGCTACAATGTACGAGATAACCCCAGTAAAATTGCCTGCATTCTATAATATAATTTGTTCACCATGTTAGGTTTAAATCCTCTAAAAAAGATTCGCAATTAAATAACATTACATCCTTCAAAGCATTGGCATGTTCTGGTTACTCTCACAATCCTCCAAACATCCACACACCCAAAGTCTCCATAAACAAATGAGACTACAAAAAACCGAACGTTGTCCACAATGTGCAAACAACTCGGAGAGTAAACTGGACTAACCAACAAAATTACCAAGACTGATAAACAGTCTGCACACAATAATAAATATAATGTCCTTACTTTTTAAAGACTTGTAACAAATAATATAAAAGCCGTAAAGCCGTGGAGATAACACTAATAAAATTAAATAAACAGAAACTCTAACCCAGTCAGAGCATCAAAACAGAGAAGCACATTAATACAGAAGTACATTTAAGAGGAGTGAGTCCACAAAATCTAGGTGGAGTAATGCAACGACAATATCTTCAATAAGAATCCGAATTCTGTAGAGCTTGAAGGCCGAGTGCAAAAAATAAAAATAAAAGAAGAGCGAAAAAGACTCCGCTGTGTGGGTGATGCAGTTCACCCCGACATCAAGAGTTTAACATAGTCTCCTGCTTCCTCCGCTGAAATAAAGTCCTTCTGAACACCGTTATATGTAATGCGAAGCCGAGCTGGGTGAAATATTCCATAGCGAGCTCCCTCAATACCACAGAGTTGACGCCGAACCTCATTAAATACAGCTCGGGCCCGGGCTGTCTTGGCTGTGTAATCAGGGAAAACGGAGATGGTCAAATCCCTCACTTTAATCCGCTGGAGCTCTCTCGCACGGCATAAGATGTCAACACAGTCACTGTGATAGTGGAATCTGCACACAATAGCTCGTGGTCGTTCACCAGGCTTGGGGTTCGGTTGAAGGGTCCGGTGGGACCGGTCCAGAACTGGCTCCTTCTCTAGATCAAACGCTTCTTTTAACAAGGCCGCTAAAGCAGCAGTTGCACAGGTGTCAGCGCCCTCTGGAACTCCCACTATCCTAACGTTATTGTGCCGTGACCTCGACTCCAAATCCTCACATTTATTCTCTAATTGAGTCACGGTCGCAGTGAGAGACTCGATAGTAGTCTTCATATAAACTATGGAGCGCGTGCTCCATTTCCCCAACAGTACCTTTCAGTGTTGATATGGTAGCCTCTGTAGCGACTTTATCACTAGCCAGCTGTGTCTTCACGGCCTGCAGGTCAAGCTGGATAGTAGACAGAGCACCCCCGAGAGTCTCCTGGAGCTTCTGGAGCTCCTTTTTTAAAATATCGGCGATGTCCTTCCTCAGTGAATCCAGCAACTCAAGCCTGAGTGCGGCGAAGTCAGGGTCACCGCTCGGCGACGCGGATACAGGGGGAGAAGGGGACTCACTCACGGCGCGCACACTTGGCCTCAGTCGTGTCTGAATGCCACCACGGGTTTCTGTGTTCTTTCCAGACATTTTAAAGTACCACAAAGTTAAAATTGCAAACAAGAACATAGAGTAGAATAAGTCAAAACATATTGTATGAAAAGCGCAAATTAATTACAATTTTAATCGAAATCAGCAGGAGCCTCCAACTTCGCATCCTACTCCATCGAATTCCGAATTCCGAATCTAGTTTGGTATTGCTAGCCAAGGGGAGGCAGAGTTACGCTATGGGTTTAGCTGCTACAGTACCATGCAAACTACATTATCTTTATTAATGCTCTGCTCATATCATGTTCACGTAAACTGGAACTCATTTAGACCTTGTTTTCCTGCTCAGCATCAGAGGATGTTACTGTTTCAAGATGTTTGTGTTATAGTGGTTCAGTTTCAACCCATTTACTGGTTTAAAATAAAAAAAGGTGTATGTACATTTTCCCTCACACTGACTGTGAGCTAGCATTTGGCAGAATTGAAAGACTGACAGCCAATAAGACACGAGTATTTCCTGTAACGTATTTTCCTGTAACGCTGTCTGATTGGTCTCGCCTCTGTTCATTGAAGATATAAAATTACACTCAAAATTATACTGACGTTCAGTTACGTAGTGACAAACCGCTCCAAGGGGAGAATTATTCGGGGCTAAAGAAAAAATCTCCGGAGCAAAATGTGATTTATTTTAAAAATGCATTTTACTTAATATTGTTTTCTTAACGATAAATTTGTAACGTAATTGGATTGACATCAGTAGCTGTAATCAAATTACATACATTTAAAATATAATGTGTTACATTAATACATCATCAGGAAAATCGTTAGATTTTACTTTACTTTGTAATGCGTTATACCCAACTCTAGCCACTAAAGAGCATGGAATCATTGTCATGTTCATGAAACCAGTTTGAGATGACTTTCGCTTTGTGACATGGTGCATTATCATGCTGGAAGTAACCATTAGCAGAGGGGTAAATTGTGACCATGAAGGGATGCACTTGGCCAGTAGCAATACTTGTTACTGTAAGTCTGTGGCATTCAAGCAATTAACAGGCCCAAAGTGTGCAAGAAAACATTCCCCACACCATTACACCACCTCCACCAGCCTGCAGTGTTGACGCAAGGCAGGTTGGGTCCATGGATTCATGCTGTTGGTGCCAAATTCTGACCCTATGGTCTGTGTGTCTCAGCAGAAAGCAGAGATTCATCAGACCAAGCTACGTTTTTCCAGTCTTCAACTGTCCAGTTTTGGTGAGCCTGTGCCTACTGCAGCCTCAGATTTCTATGTTCTTGGCTGACAGAAGTAGAACTGCTGTTGTAGCATATATATATATATATATATATATTATACATTTTGATACCCTTTCCACATACATTCCTCATAATAAAGTTCCCTGACTCATGCTGTATTGTGTTATGGATCGTTTATAAAAGTCCAGGGGGCAGATATGTACTATTTTTTAACGAAACACAGAGTGTGTCATCCTGAAGCCTAAGAGCAGGCTTGCTGAAATAAATCTCGTGACCTTTTGCTATTGAAGCTATCTTTCTTCCATACACACACGTACACATGCACAAATACACACGTTTTTAAAGCAAACCAGAGAGAAACTGAGGCCGAAGGAGTGAGTCACTCTGCCTCTTGAAGAGTTCCGTCCTTCTTCGAAACATAACGAAACAGAGTGAAAGGAAAAAGGAGGAGGTAAAGGTGCACGTATGTACCTTTTTGAGCAATATGACAGACTGGCATCATTAGTGTCACTGTCATTTTGCTCAGCAGTGCAGGACAAACAAACCTTGATCAGATTTGTCCTGAGGAGGAAGAAAAAGCGATTTCTAGACAAAAAGATAGAGAGCAGATAGGTGAGTCATCAAGGAAAGACACAATGGTTAAAAGAGCTACAAGGAGAGAGAGAGAGAGAGAGAGAGAGAGAGAGAGAGAGAGAGAGAGAGAGAGAGAAATGTGCAACTACTGGATTCATGTAATATCATGGGGTCATAGTATTATCAGATGGAGACAGACCTTACCTCACTGCTGACGTCAACACCAAACTTTCATTGCTAATCTCTGTATTTATGTCTCTCTCTCTCTCTCTCTCTCTCTCTCTCTCTCTCTCTCTCTCTCTCTCTCTCTCTCTCTCTCACACACACACACACACACACACACACACACACACACACACACACACACACACACACACACACACACAATTCCTCTGCCTCCTGGGTAGAATATGCATTTGTATAAATAAGTGAGGCATGAAATTTCTGCCTCTCTGAGATAAAAGAGTGTGTAGGTAGAAGAAGAAGCAAGTGTGTGTCTGTGTGTGTCTGTGTGTGTGTGTGTCTGTGCACATGTTGAAGAATTGCTTTGCTTGTAAACAATTGTCAATTGTTCTTTTTTTTGCATAAATCCAAGGTACGTGCCCCAGGCTCTGCAGCACTCTCTCTCTCTCTCTCTCTCTCTCTCTCTCTCTCTCTCTCTCTCTCTCTCTCTCTCTCTCTCTCTCTCTCTCTCTCTCTCACACTCACACACACTCACACACACACACACACACACACACTGTAGACCACTTTAGATTCATAAAGCATGCAATTCCTTTTTTGTCTTCTAGCTGCTTGGCCAGTAATCCCATAATATGCAGCAGTGACGTGCACATGACTTCAGGAATGACGTCTATGTTTAAAGTGCTGTTGTGGATTCTGATCCACGAGGGAAGAAAAAGAAGGCCGTAATTTCCACTCCACTTTAAGTTTATATTGAGAATATAAAGTTAGGGTTGGGACGAAAATGAATTTGACACATTTCCTTCCCCATCATGTAAATTTACTCGATCACCCAAAACACTTTTGGTGTCTGATGTTTGCTTCTTTTGTTTTGCACTGGAGCTATGGAGCTAATGTGGCTAACAAGTAAGGAAACATTTCTAGCATGCAGGTTAGCATCGTGCAAACAGAACTTCTGAGGTGAGTGTGTAATCATGTAAAAGTCTTTAAATAGGATCAAATAGGAACTTTATGCAGCTTTCGACTTACCTCGTACGTGGTAATTTATAGGTCAGAATGATAGAATTTTCAACCTCTGAGCATTTGCAGTAGCAGCCAGATAAAGAGTATAAAAGTGACAAGAAATTAAACACTATATTTTTATAATACAGTAGCAGCAAAAATGCAACATAGTCAATGCAGGAATGTGTGTGTGTGTGTGTGTGTGTGTGTGTGTGTGTGTGTGTGTGTGTGTGTGTGTGTCAGTCCAGTCTCTTAGTATTGAGGAGTCTGATGGCTTGAGGGAAGAAGCTGTTACACAGTCTGGCCGTGAGGCCCGAATGCTCCATTACCTTTTTCCAGACGGCAGGAGGGTGAAGAGTGTGTGTGAGGTGTGTGTGGGGTCATCCATAATGCTGGAGGCTTTGTGGATGTAGCGTGTGGTGTAAATGTCTGTGATGGAGGGAAGAGAGATGGAGGAACTCATGGAGGTTTTGTATTGTGGTCAGTGCTAAGTGTAATTACAGTACCATTTTAATTCATACAGAGACTTTTCTGAGTAACTCACCAACACATCTGAGGTAAATGTTGATATTCCGGTTGGGTTTGTTTTGTTTTTTAGGGTCATTGTGATCTTTATACTGTCTGTATAAACAGCTTAATGTTTACACGATAGCTAGACTGAGACTGATGGTGGAAGTTTGATTTGTTGAAGTAAAGGTGTGATGATTTAGCTGTCTTGTAGCTATGTTATGGGATATTTGTGAAGTTTCTCTAAGCAGCAAGTAGTTTAGTAACGTTAGCAAAAGTTGGCTAACTGATATCGAGTTAACCTTTTTGTAATGACAAAGATTTTTTTTCTCTCCTCCTGATGAAACAGCTGTGAGATATGAAAAGCCATAAATGCTTAGAGGAACTCTCCACAACAGGAAGAGGGGTTGTGTATGAGATATAGATTTGTAATGGTTTTAATGGTTATAATGGGAACTGTATTGGTTTTAATGGAAACTGTATTGGAGTGCACGGTGGTTAGCATGTGGTTAGCATGTCCGCCTCACACCACCAGGGTCGGGGTTCGATTCCCACGACTCTGTGTGCGGAGTTTGCATGTTCTCCCCGTGCTCCCGGTCTCCTCCGGTCCTCCCCCAGTCCAAAGACATGCATGGTAGGCTGATTGGCGTGTCTGTAGTGTATGAATGGGTATGTGATTGTGCACTGCGATGGACTGGCACCCTGTCCAGGGTGTACCCTGCCTTGTGCCCGATACTCCCTGGGATTGGCTCCAGGTTCCCCATGACCCTGAAAAGGAGTAAGTGGTTGAAGATGGATGGAAACTGTATTGGTCTCTACTGGTAATTTTTTGCCTTCTATTGGTGGTATGTTATGTCTAATGGATACCATTAAGGGCCAATAATGGTAATGGAAATCTTTTTAATGGTTACCTGATGGTTTGTAATGGTATTTGTAGTCTAAACCGTTAGAATTTCTGTAATGGTTTCTATTTTTCTTTTTTTCAACAGGGTTATCAGGTAAAAACAAATTTAATTGCTAAGTTTTCTGCCATTATAAGTGGAATCAGCGGGTCACGGAAAGGACATAAGGATCACGGTCTATTTTATCAACTTTTTCAAAGTTTATTTGTCCAAAGTAAAGAAAATTTTGCCTTCCAGCTCCATGTGACTGAAACGCTGAAAAGGATAAGCTTAAAGATTCTGAAGTTCTATCGTACATTCCATACTTTTTTAACCTGAAGGGCATGAATGCGGAACTGAAAGGCTTCACGGTAAGAAATGTATCTGCTTGATTTGTAAAAATATGCCTTTATTATGGAAATGGAACGAGCAGACCCGAAGCTTCGAGTGGCTTTAACAGCTTTTTAGCACTCTTCGTTCTCACCTAATCAAGTCACCGCAGATGATCTTAGAACGAAAAACATCTTAACTTTTCTATTGTTTCAGTCCATTTAAATACATACCGTATAGGGTATACTCTACACACACATTACTGAATGGTTTTCACTTATTGTTATAAATTGTATAGCAGTCTGTTCTACAGAAATCAGGGCACCAGGAGCGCAGGAGACCCTGCTTATTTATTTTCAATTCCCTGAAAGTGCTTCTCTGCAGTCAGTAACAGGCTTGAGAACATTTCGTGTTTGTCTGCAGATGCAGACAAATGAGCGGAGCGGTAAAGTGACAGACGGACACAGATTTAAAGCTGCTTAAAGGCTTGCACAGGTGTCAGCGTGGCGCTGCTCAGGCGGAGCAATTTTTTTTTTCACAACTAGAAAGAGAGTGGATGTGAGGTGTGCAGGGGGAGATCAAAAGCTCCCTTTCTCTTTGGCCATGTAATTATCTGTGTGTGTGTGCACATTAGCAATCACCAGACACTTCTCTCTGTCTCCCCAAACATCCGGTTATGCCAACCTGAATACCAATGCCAACATTATGAGCAACTCACACAGCCAACCGGAAGCACGGTGGCCTCTGAGATTAGCTGCTGTGACCATGCATTTAATGTGCATGCATGTGTGTACGTGCGTGCCAAGAGCGAGCAGATGTTGTCCTGAAAACCGGCACAGTCATAGGACACTGGTTTTACTTCATTCATTTCTGGTTGTGTTAGGATTTTAATCATTCTAAATGCAAACCCAAAAAACATTGTTTGTTAATGAGGCCTTATAGTTAATTAATGAGTTTTGTTCGGTGTGCTTTTTTTTTTTTGCTAATCCTCTTTCTAGCTCTCATCCCTTCACCCAGGATTAGGAGTGTGTGGTAAACATGTTTGTCATTTTGCAGCAGCCTGCAAGCAGCCTGACACACCTTTATCTTGCTCTGTTATGAAACAGGAGCCAGCTTTCGAATATAGCACTTAAGGGTAATAGGTCATTTGAGATTCCACAACTGGGGTGCCATTTAGCAACTTTTAAAACTAAATGAAGTTTTTTTTAATGATTGTTCAACATTGACTACGTTTACATGGACAGCAGTAATCTAATTATTGAGCTTATTCTGAATTAGACAATATTCTGATTAAGATGTTTACATGAGTCGCTTTTAGAATACTCCTTTCATGTTCCCGTGTTACATGTTATAGAACATAGATCGATTAACGTCACACGTCATTACGTCAACGCGCCACGCCGTCCGACGTCCCTCCGGAATTTCACGTATCGACATACAGTTTGTTTTCGTTATGGTACCGTATACAGTTTTGGGTGTTTTTATTTTACATTTTTACAAACGCTTCAAGTGCGGTTAATTATTTATCGTGCTGTACATGCAAATAGACGACTGCTTGAAACCGTGGGCTGCGTCCCAAATCGCATACTTACCTACTGTATAGTAGCCAAGATACATCTATTTCTCCTACTATATAGTAGATAATGCGACTAAAACAGGAATGTATGTCTTAATTCGATTTGTGTTTACTTCGAGTATGACTTTAGTTGGATTAAGGTCATCGATAATCGCTGTTTACACTCTAGTTTCTTAATCAGAGTATCGTCTTAATTGGGTTAATATCGGATTATTGTTGTTCGTGTAAACGTATTGATTGAATCTAAGAAAACATGTATTCCATAAGGGCATTAATGACATTCTAGTAATTTAATTCAAATGATATTTTATTACTAATTTATTTCCAGTCTATAACCTGAGGAACATGGTTGTACTTTCAAAGTCGTTTATACATATCAAGTCCACGACATTAGGGTTGAAGGTGGTAAAGTAGTTCAAGCTTTGGTACTCATGTAAAATTGTTTATCAAAGGAATAGCAACGAAAATTGAGACAACGTTGATGAAGGAAAGAACCAAGTTTTAATAAACATTTAAATTTAAAAAAATTAAGGGGCCTAGAATGTACCCCTGAGCAACACCTTGTGTAATAGCATCAATGGTTGATTTTATCAATTGTTTTTCAATGACTATAAAGCTTGCCAAAAATCAGTAATGATAACACGATAGAGATGCAGTATGAGTGTATTTCACCTTACAGTGACAAACACAGCACTTATGTTTAAATGGAGAGGAATACTTAGGGCTAAAGAATCAGCAGAGAAATAGCCATCATTAGGGATACCTAAAAGGCCTTTCTCTGTGCTGTTCTGTATACAAAAGCCAGTTTGAAATAGTTTGAAAAGATTGCCATTGATTTCAAGAGATAGCAATTGAGCATCTACTTCAATTTCAACAAAGGAAAGGGAAGGCTAATGTATGACTGTATCGAGACCAGCTTTTTAAAGATTGCCAGGAACAGAACCACAAACATGAAAGGAACAGAAGTAACTAAAAGCCAGGAATGATGCACTCAGAGTACTGGGAGATAGAATGTATGAACTTTCCACATGACCAAAAACATGAATCAGGTGAGAGAAGCTGTCAAAATAAATAAATAAATAAATAAATAAATAAAAATAAGGAATTGTGAAAGGATAAGCACTCAAGTGTGTAAACATGGTCATTCACAGAATTTCTTTTTTTTCCTGAAGTCGCATTTGCATATTGAGAATGTGGATTAATTATGATCTCCACTACAATAACTTCCCCTGTGACATTAGCTACCCTGATTATGTTGGTTGGGTGGTTATGTTCTCTCAGCATACAGCATGTCTGTGTGGTTCTTGCTGACTATATCGGCTACATTTACACTGCAGGTCTTGATGCCCAATTCCGATTTGTTGACTATATCCAATTATTTTGATGACCCGCTTACATTTCTTTTAAAAGTGACCCATATCTGATATCTGCATTTACACTATACACTTCGTGAAACCACCCAAGGTAGACGTCACCAGAAGCTTAGGCTGAAAAGGAAGTCAAAACTGCGCAATTTTCCATGGACACAGATGAAAATACGATATTTTTTATAATGTGTATTTTTTAATGACGTTCGACTCGCAATCACAGGGAAAAATCCGATCTGTCCGCTAACACAGCAGAAGCAAATGCACATATCCGATTCATATCAGATTTATTTCCACATATGAATGAGGCCTGAAACAGATCCGAGAATATCCTGCTTGCACGTTCATGGGTCATATCCGATCCGTGCCACATGGGAGGAAAGAATCAGAATTGGGTCACTTGAAGAATGTAGTGTAAATGTGGCCATTGTAACAGAATCAGACATATGCTACAGTGTAAAAAAAAAAAAATGAAAGAAAGAAAAGTTTATTTAACTTAAAATTTCAAGGCAACTTGCTTCACAGCTTTTTTGAGCTTAATCAACTTTTAACCAAAGTAGTTCACTTAACTCAATTTACTGAGTAAGGTCATATGATCACTTATTCAATTTGTACTCTTTTGTTCAGCTGATGGAGTTTTTATAGTTTTTATATAGTTTTTATTTATTTATTTATTTATTTATTTATTTATTTATTTATTTATTTAACTATAAAAACTCCATCAGCTGAACAAAAGAGTACAAATTTGGAGACATGTGTCCTTACTTGCTAGCTAATACTTGTCTTGTCATGGCAAACTCATGACTCCATTTCAATCTGCATCACAAACTACAAACATGGCCAACGACTACAACTCCCAAAACTACACACAGACACTGCACCTTCTCCTGAGGACTAATCAGAAACACCTGTTCCCAATTGCACTCACAATCACACCACACATAAAAGAGACTCATATGCAATGAATATGCATAGTTTTTTTGTTGTTGTTGTTGTTGTTTTTCCCTCTGGTGTGTACCAAACATTAATCTAGTGTTTGTTAGCCTGTTTTTTTTTTTACTTTGTTTACTCCTTTGACCTTGATTTCTGCCTTACCTGCTCTAGCCTGTTAGCCTGATCACTGCCTGTCTTTATGTCTTTTGCTTTGCGCTCTGGATGTTATAATTTAAAGCAATTTAAAGTAAGAGCTTTAAAGCTCTTAACTGCAATTGTATCTATCCCAACCTCCATTACGTGACAATACTCATTACATGTCTACAAGTTGCCTTGCAACAATATACCTGCTGTTTTTTTATATCTGTGTTGCTTATTTTGGTTGGCCATAAGCCAATTTCTTCAGCAATTTTGTGTAAAAAAAAAAAAAAAATCATGTTCATGTTTGTTATAGAAAAAATCCAGCTTGTTGAATTTAGTTAGCATTAGAATTAAGTAGTATTTGGATTTGTGTAGGAGATGGATTACATACTGTAAATAGTGAACAAGCACAAAACTCGGGTGTAAGAAGTGCGAGATGAATTAATGTGCTGCTAGACGACAAGAAAATACATGGAAAATTGGCTACCCAACCAAAATAAGAAAATCCAGCACTATCAAATTATAGCAAATTATACATGCACTGACACTAAAATAGTGCTCATTGAGATATTCAACACATGCTGTATTGTTATGTTATGATGGACAGTTTAAAATACATAGTTAAATGCAATGCTATTATAGTATTGATAAATGTGATGAAAGCTTAGATTGTTTTTATGATGGGGAAAATATAATATTGGTACGATTAGCTGCAGTGCTTTAAAGAAACCTTGAGGTGCAGGGGGGCTAGTGTGATGGGTATAATGCAGGAAAATACTCAAATGAAGTGGCTTCTAGATTTGCCATCTCTATTCTATTAATCTGGGAATCTGGGTGATTCAAGAATTAACTAAGATATTGCAGATCTTGAATGAGCTAATTACTTGCATCTCAATTAAAATACACATCACACACACACACACACACATATATATATATATATATATATATATATATATATATATATATATATATATATATATATATACATACATACACGTTGTATCATAGTATCATTTAGTGCTAATGTAACTGTAACAATAACCAGAGCGTGAGTCCTGCCAGACTGCAAGAAGCTAGGGTTGGTTCAGCATATTAGCCAAGTGTTTAATCACTTCGCTTGTGTTCAAAAAGTGTTGCTAACAGAAATGTAAGAGAATCTCAGACTATATTTATTGTACATAAGAAACAATAAGGTACTGTAACATTCTTCTTTAAACTGATAATTTACCCATCCCATACCCCGTCCCACGTCGCACTTGTTTTCAAGTCTTTTAAAAATGTTTAACTTTGTTTCCTAACAGAACTTATGGAAATATGTTTGGAAACCATGGATTAATTGTAAGAGTTTGTAAGAGCTTACCATGGTAATTCCATGCATGCATGATTTTCACAATGAAATCAAGAGGTACCCATGGGATCCCCTGGGAATCTATTGAGTGCCCCATAATCGGCCATGGGAGACCTATATAAATTACCTACAATGTCACTGGAGCAATTGGTTTCCCACAACATAGATCTAAGACTCCCTTATGTATTCCATAGATTTTATTGTTTCATGGGGTGGCCAATTCACATTGAGTTTCCAATGGGAAATCCCGCTTAGGATGCCTAGTGAATTTACAATATTTCATGGGGTTGATAATTCTTAGTGAGGTTCCAACAAGAAATTTTCCATCAAATTCCTATGGGATTTTCTCATGAAAATTCATCCCTCGTTTCTAATGGAAATTTCTAAAATAGGATTCCAAATACAATTTTCTCATGGGAATTTGGTTTGTTTAATGTGGTGTAAAAGCCACAATGAGATTCCAGTGGGAAATTCCCCATGGCATTTCAATTGGATTATTTTATGGGAGTTGAGTATGTTATATTGTGTGGCCAATTTAGGATTTTTTAGTTGGGAAATTCTCCATAATATTTTCTCATATATGGGATTTTCTCATGCCAATTGTGTACGTTCCAATTCACTCACAATTTCCATTCAGAAATGTATGTTGTATGAGGTGGCCACAATTCATCTTCAGTTTCCAAATGATAATTTCCTTTAGGATTCCAAGGGATTTTTTCATTGTGATTCAAAGTTGTGATGACAATACTGTGATCATTTTCCCATTTAATAGATTATTAAATGTACACTACAGTCTACTGTTGGAACACATATATTCAAAGGGGGCTAAATGGGTTTCTTTTGATTTAGGTGAATATACTCTATGAGTGGGTTTTTTTGTATTGATCTCTATCAGTCAGATTATTTATGAATTATTAGGCTGCATGTGAATGTAGCTCATTTGTATATGAGCATGAACCAGCATAGATGCTCTACAGAAGCTCATCCATGAGAATTTACATGCAATGAACAATACATTGTGTTTCATTTACATCCATGGGAGTGTGCATATATTATTAGCACAGGAAAGTGATAAGTAATAACTAATAACATGACACATCCATCACAAAGGCTGAGCAAAAACTCTGCAGAGGTGTGTGTGTGTGTGTGTGTGTGTGTGTGTGTGTGTGTGTGTGTGTGTGTGTGTGTGTGTGTGTGTGTGTGTGTGTGTGTGTGTGTGTGTGTGTGTTCTCTGCAGCAGAGGCATTGCCTGATCGTGCCATAGTAACAGGCATACAATTATATGATGAGTCATCCAGTGCTCCGTTCAGCCTGGCTGCCTTATTTATGAACAAGAGTCTCGACCTGCAAGACATGGAAGCTTAATAATTAAAATGATGGAATGTGGTTATAGTTTGTGCTTATGCATGTTAAATCACCATCAGGAAAGAAAACTGATGAGGAAGATCCTGAATTGTCACAGAGAGTCACAGTGCAGAGAATAATGGTCGAGATGCTGGAGAGATGGAAATTACTCCAAAATAAAAAGTCAATTCAAGTGTCTTTGTATAATCGAATATTTTTTCGTGAACTCTTTCTTTCTGATATCTCTGACTCGCGTTTGACTCACCAGTCATGCTGTAATTCCAAGACAGAGAGAAGACCAACAGCCATAAAAGTCAAATAAGTTATTTCTGTGTATTCAGAATATTGAAAATGGAATCTTTGCGACTTCATGCGATGTTTAACAACATGGAATATAAGGAAACTAATATTTTAGCTTACAACATTTATGTAAGGAATACAACATGACAGGGCATGCTTTTATAGGAAAATAATCGTGAAGGTGTGGTGTGACATGGCCTGACATGAAGTGGAGTTACTGTTACTGTCCAAAGCTGACAATTGTCCTATAACAGCCTATAAGTGCTTTACTCCTCTTATACAACAGCAATGTGCCAACAATTACAATTTAAAATTTTTAATGAACAACACATCATCATTTTACTCATTTAGTATATCTGATATTGTTGAACATCTGCAAAACATTTGTTCCTTTTATAAACAGCCTCAGATTTTTCTCTCTTCAAGTAAATAAGGCAAAAAAAAAAAAAAATGCAGCTTTTCATGTTACTGAATGTAACACCTTCCGACCAATCGGATTTGAGAACAGAGAAAACAAAAAAACTTATTGATCTTTCATGTATCATGCTAATTTTGATGAAAGAATAATTTGTTAATTAATTAACTTCATTGGCATAACGTAGATAACACGGCACAGCAACTATTACACATAAAATCACAGAGAATAAGCACACAACAAATCTATAGAGCATATTTCCATCATTGTTCATTCATAAGATGACAGAATAAAAGACAGTGACAGTGATGATATAGAAACAGACTAGAGAACCGGCGCAGAAAGCTAGGAGCAGATGAAATTGCCCAAAATTACATTCTCTACATATGAAAAGATAAATTTAATAACATCCTGCTACATTATCATAATTTTAAGACTTGGAATGACAGTATGATATTATTCACAGACCATTTTACAATCTTCAGTGTCACATTCAGCCAAATAGGCCTAGACAAGTCAGTCCATTATTTTTATATACAGGTTAATAAAACATTTAAATAATGCAAATGCAGAGCATATTACTAAGCTAAAGTATAGACCGAACAGAGAATGGCCTTTATTCAGCAATGGTCAGAACTTTCAAATCTAATTAATAAACTCAAATCAATCCATTGATTTCAGAAAAATATATATATATATTGCAAAAGACAAACTTATTGAACCATAATTTCTTCCACTGAAACTATGCTAACAGTTTTCGTTTATTTCAAAGTTTTTTTGTTCACAGATTGTATGCCATTGTTGAAATTTTTATTTTCACCCATCTTAGACACAGGAACCTGTACAATCAGTCATCAAACCATGTACAGATTATTTACACCCGATTATGTTGTGTCATCTCCCAGCCTACAAACTACCTCTAAAGAACACATCAAAGGTTGTTGATGTTTGGTAGCTATTCTGTGGACACTCGACGCATTCCTACACTCTCAAAAAATGGGTTCTTCAAGGGTTCTTTAAGGGTTCATTATATAATGTAGGGTTCTTTAGCCTGCTTAAGGGTTCTACTTGGATCCATTTCTGATTTGTACATCCACTGACCATTCATTCATGCACCAAATCATCCATCCATCCAACATTCAATCACCCACCTAAGCATCTGTCCAACCCACCCATCCATCCATCCATCCATCCATCATCCACTCACGCAGAAAAAACAAGGAATTGCAAAAGACAAACTTATTGAACCATAATTTCTTCCACTGAAACTATGCTAACAGTTTTAGTTTATTTCAAAGTTTTTCATGCACAGATCCAATGCCATTGTTGAAATTGTTATTTTCACCCATCTCAGACAACTGTACAATCTGTCATCAAACCATCTACAGATTATTAACACCCTACCCTGGGGCAGTGGTGGCTTAGCGGTTAAGGCTCTGGGTTACTGATTAGAAGGTCAAGCCCTGGTGCTGCCAAGCTGCCACTCTTGGGCCCTTGAGCAATGCCCTTAACCCTCTCTGCTCCAGGGGCGCTGTATCATGGCTGACCCAAACTTCCTGGCATGTTGGGGTATGCATAGAAAATAATTTCACTGCTATAATGTAATGTATATGTGACTCACCATCATCATCCACCAAATCATCTGTCAATATATCCATTCAGCATTAATTCATATACCCAAAAGTTCATCCATCCAGCATCCATTCACACACCAAGGCATCTATCAATCCATCCATCTACCATTCATTCACACCCCAAAGTATTTGTCTAATCCACCCATTTATCAATTTATTCAGCATCTATTCACCCACTAAAGTATCTGTCTAATCTGCCCATCTATCCATTCATCTAGCATCCATTCACACAGCAAAGCATTTAGCAATACATTCATCCACCATTCATTCACCCACTAAAGTACCTGTCTAATCCACCTATATATCCATCCAGCATCTATTCACGCACAAAAGTATTTGTCTAATCCACCCAGCATCAATTAACACAAAAAAGCATCTATCAATCCATCCATACATCATCCACCATCCATTCATGCATCCAGCATCAATTCACCCATACATGCAGGTACTCATGTGTAGACGTCCATCAATCCATCCAGCTACACAGTCTAACAAACTGTATACTACTTTCCAGGCTTGACAGGTCTGTATCATTGATTATTAATCACACTGAGTGACTCAGCGAACAGCAGTACAGCAGAACATATACAACTGTGGCACATCTTTTGTTTTTCTTTCTTTTGTTGTGTCACTTTCCCTCTAAACTGCATAAGCAAGAATGTCAGTAGTCTTGTTTTCAAAATGGCAAATAAATAAATAAATAAATAAATAAATAAATAACACTCGTGTTGCGTTTTTGAAGAAAACAGCCATCGGGGCATGAGGGTATGCTGTCTGAGAAAACAGTTTTCATGCCCTTGAGCCATGTCTCTGCGTACTCTTCTGCTCATGGATAGGGGTGAACATCAGGACATGTCAAACCAACAACAACAAAATACAATAGAGTTAGGACGCCTCTAAGGGCCCTGGTCAGACAGAGGGCTCAGCAGAACCCCATACTTTCCTGTATGATTTTGATATTTAAATGGCCTCTTTGCACAATAATCTATTAAGAAGCGTGCTATATTGAAGCCCTCAAACTGTGCCAAGTGCATGTGTGTGTCCCCTTAAGACATTCATGGATTATTCAGAAACGCGGCACTTCACAGTTGTGAGTCGTTACATGCATCAGGTAGATGGCAAGAGATGGCGCAATAAGAAAAGATAATTGTAGGGTGGGGGCTTGGGGCCTGGAGTATAAATTAGCCAGGGGGGCCAGAAACCCTAGCAGCACCCCTGTCTACCTGACAAATATTCTCAGTGCCATACGTCTGTCTTTATGTTTTATACTGTGAGTTCATAAAATAAAAAAGTTTAACAGTAATTCAGGTCTGGACCACTAATGAGCCATTCAAAGGCAAGAGTGATAATCAGAAACTTGCTGAGAACTTTAGGAAGAAACGCCCTCTCCTCTAATCTACACTACATAGTGTGATTATAGTAGGGATTAATTAATTAAAGTCCTGCATGTTGGGCGCACAGTGGCTTAGTGATTAGCATGTTCAGCTCACACCTCCAGGGTTGGGGGTTCGATTTCTGACGCTGTCCTGTGTGTGCGGAATTTGCATATTCTCCCCATGCTGTGGGGGTTTCCTCTGGGTACTCTGGTTTCCTCCCCAATCCAAAGACATGCATGGTAGACTGATTGGCATGTCCATAGTGTGATTGGTTAGCACCCTGTCCAGGGTGTACCCCACCTTGTGCCCCATGCTCCCTGGGATAAGCTCCAGGTTCCCCACAACCCTGAAGGATAAGCAAATGGATGGATGGAAGTCCAGCATCTTAATCTGAGGCACTGCTTATCTCAAGAACACATCAAATGAAGCAAACGAGTGGCATTATTGCACTAATTCTGAAAATTAAACTAACTACTTAAAAGCATTTTAAATTACCTACATCCTGTTGGTATATTATGAAGTCATGATGTTTATTAAGTATCTTTTTTTTCTTCATTAAGTTGTATGGGCAATTAACTGTCAGCACAGGCTACAAACAAACAAACAAACTGCTTGGTATCTTCTCAGTTATGTATTTAATCTTTTATTTAATTTGTTTCTTTTTAAATGATCTCTTACTTTTCGGCTAGACCATATGAGTCATTGGTGGCTTAGTGGTTAAGGATCTGGGTTACTGATTGGAAGGTCAGGGGTTCAAGCCCCAGCACTGCCAAGCTGCCACTGTTGAGCCCTTGAGCAAGGCCCTTAATCCTCTCTGCTGTAGGGGTGCCATATCATGGCTGACCCTGTGCTCTGACCCCAACTTTCTGACAGGCTGCGAAGAAAAGGATTTCACTGTGCTCTACTGTATATGTGGCCAATAAAGATTCATCATCATGTTGCAGTTGAAAGGAAAAAAGCAGAAAGCCCTGGTCTTTCTCCCTGCCTCAGACTTGTTTTGCAATGCACAGATATGTAGTCCATAACACTTGTACAAAAATAAATGAAACAACTTTACAATAATTTATTGTGAAACCCTCCTTTTATGTGTCGACTCGCAGCATCCACACTCAGGGGATCCTTTTTCATTTTAACTTTGTTCAAAGATGATGTTGAAAGCTGACAGCTGCTGTTGCCTTCTTTTTAAATGTATTGTTTTCAGAAAGTATGTTGACCGCAGTGATAAATTGCTGTGCCCCACTTTCAACCACCAGAACATCTTTTTGACCAATGTGTGGCGTTTGAAGTTGGACAACGCCTAATTGGTGTACTTGAAAATCCAAATTCAGTGTTGCCATGCTCAAAAAAATCTCTTGAACTCACTAGTTAAATGTCATAGATTAATTTGCATACTCACTACATTGACATGATCGTTTGCATATCACACTGTGAAGATGTTTACCAGTATCAAACAGAATAGCTCAGAGTTTTTGCCACTCCAAAATGGAGCTAATCATCTGGTTTTGTCTCTTCAGCAATTTTAATTAGTCTTGCAAAATATATATTTTTTTTAAATCTCCATTCAAATTTTGATACATTGAGAAATTATTGTTTCCTGAAACAGTTACACCGATCAATTATAACATTAAAACCACCTGCTTAATATTGTGTAGGTCCCCCTTGTGCCGCCAAAACGGCTCTGACTCATCGAGGCACAGACTCCGCAAGACCTCTGAACACACTTAAACACACTATAATTCCATTTTAATTCAGGATTGTTTTGTCAGCTGGTCTGTTATGCTATGCAACAATTATAGCAATAAATCTGACACTCCTTGTGTGCCTCAACATACAATAGTTGTGTGTTTATGCTATCACATGAACACTGGGAAACGATATCTGTGTTTATATGAATGCTGTAAACGATATGACAAGTGGCTTTGAGTACGTTAATGAGATTAAGTGTGCAAGCTGAAGTCTCAGGTTTAATTAGGTGCTTATGAAAAGGTCATGAGTGTGTGGAGTTGTGATAGGCTGCCTCTGACTTAAATCACCTCTGAGAGTTCTATGAGTGTCTTCAAACAGCCTTCTGCCTTCATCTCATTCTTGATTTCTAATCCTTCCTACCATTCACACTCATTTGCATTCATTCATGTGACAGATGCTTTTATCCAAATGGACTTTTATACATAGTGAGGCAGAATTGAATCCAAACACGGAATTGTTAAAGGAGACAAGAGTGCCACAGCATTACCGAGAGTGCAATGTAGTTATAGGAAGAACCGCTGCTAAACAAATAACTTAACACAAGGGTTGGAGAAAGTGCGTGTAGTCACGACTATCCACACAGCAGCCGGACCAAGTAGTCAAATAAGACTTGCAATAGAGTGTAAATTATCTATAGTAAATACACTAACTATAAACGATGCATCTAGATTTTCTTCAAGGTTGTACGGAAATTTGTAGAGCAAAACAAAGCTGGGTGAACTTGGAACCCTCTCAAAGGGGAACACTGTGTTGTGGGGTTCTACATAGAGCTTTTATGGGTCACTGTTCACTGGATTTAATTGTTTTATTCCCCTAAAAGTGTCCAGATCAGAGACCTCGTATAGCAGGTGAAATTCCATTGGTGGCTCTGAAACCTGATGCACCAAGCTACATTTAAAAAAAAAAAAAAAAGGTTAAATAGAGGACTCTTAAGAGTTCTTCAATTTAACCAGCTGGAGAAATCCTTAACGCGTCTCTGTATAATTCTACAAGTGTGGGTTTCCTTATAAGAAAAAGAAAAGATTCCAAATAGAAGCCTTTTAGGGAGATAAGACCCTAATTATCCAATGAACCATTGAAGAATTCTTAAAGGGTTCCTTTTTTCTAAGAGTGTACAGAATGACAGAAATAACTAACAGATCATTCTAAGTTCTAGACTACCAGTTGGCACGTTGTGAATGAGAGTGATACCATGTGAGGAATCTGTATATGAGCAGTGTCGGCTCAGTGGTTACAGGCTCTGGGTTATTGATCAGAAGGTTCGGTGGCCACTAAGCTGCCACTGTTGGTCCCTTGAGCATGGCACTTAACTCTTTCTGTTCCAGGTGTTGTATCATGACTGACCTCAACTGTATTTGGGATAAAGGAAAGCGAAGTATTTCACTCTAATGTAATGTATATGTGACAAATTTTCTTCGAAACAATCTGTTACACTCGTCCCCTTTCACATTCTCGTCTTGTCGAGTATTTGAAGAAGTGGATTCCACGGTGCTGAATAAAGCGTTGTAATTCTTTGTTTCTTGCCAATAAGCCTAATTTTGTTTATTGTTAAATCTGCACTTAAGTCAGAGGCTGTTGAAGCTCACCTTGGGTGATGATTAATTTCTAGCAATTAACATATTACTATTCTCACCATGTTTGATTGAACACACACCGGGTCTATTGTATGCTTCAGAGTGCGTCAGCAGTTCACTATCATGAAGCTTGCCTCATGTGCCATGCCTTCTTATTGGAAGACTTGATTATGGATGCAAACAGCAAATTTTGACAATGGAAGACAATGTCCACACACCACATATATGCAGACTTTCTACATCTGGCTGTGATGCTGGCAGCAGAGTCGAGCAGAAGCAGTGAACCACTGAAGCGAGAAACACACTATGTCTTCAGGCAGGTTGAATCATTAGAAAGTATGTGTAATTGTAGCCAGCCAGCATTATCCATGTTTTTTTAATCAATATCTCATTCTCTCATACTTTCTTGAGCTTTCTTCTTGAACAAATAAATGCTTATTGTAATTCTTAACTAACAAAACGGCTCTTTTTACGGTCAAAGCTTCATAGAGGATACACTGAATTAGTACAAGACGGATAGTGTTCATGCACTTATCTCTTCATACATGGAAGTGTTCCTATGATGCATCAGTCATGACAGAAACTTGAAAATTATTTCTGCATGATAAGCTTTCTTTCTATTGAAAACAGACAAGACTACAAGGGCCTTAGCAGTAAGCATCATAGTAACATATATATATATAATATATCATACATAAAGCAAATTTACTTTATAATAACAATGCCAATAAACCAATTAAAATGTACAAACAGTTACCAAGCTGACAAAACTGCAGGAGTCCCCGTTTTATATTACTTTTTATATCACAGAAAGTGCCATGAATTAGCTCCTCTTTTAGGGAATGGGGCTTTCCACTATTTCAAATAACATATGTGATCCGTGTATTTATTAAGATGGGTCAATGTTCATCTCAGTTTCTCTGATGATTTCTGAAATCTATTAGACATTTCATGATTATTTTATGAACAGCACAATGTTTAGTGATATATCCATCCATCTATCTTCTATACCGCTTATCCTTTTCAGGGTCATGGGGAACCTGGAGCCTATCCCAGGAAGCAACAGGCACAAGGCGGGGTACACCCGGTACAGGGTACCAATCCATCGTAGGACACAATCACATAAACATTCACACACCCATTCATACACTACGGACACTTTGGGCATGCCAATCAGCCTACCATGCATGTCTTTGGACTGGGGGAGGAAACCGGAGTACCCGGAGGAAACCCCCGCAGCACGGGGAGCACATGCAAACTCCGCACACACAGGGCCACGGTGGGACTTAGTGATTGGTCCCATGGTGGGACTTAGAAATTGGTCTTTTTGTTTATATGATGTTTGATGGCTTGTGTATGACCACATATATAGTCATCTTCTCGACATCTTTGAAAACCAAAAAAATCGAAGCCACCTTAATGTGTGCCAAAACATATTTGAATGCCTTTTATCCATCATTGTACTGAATTACTATATATACTGTATATACTGTGTATAATATATTATTAATAATGACAGGACAGTAAATCACCCACTTCAAAGGGGTATCTGTGGGAGGGACCAAAGCTGAACAAGTTTAGAAAAATGAATAAACATATCTTATCATTATAAAAGAATACATCTTTATTGTGCTCTAATATTAGGCTTTTTATTTTTACATTAGGCTTTTTATAAGCTTCATTACCACCCTACAGGATATAAACACAATTCGAAGTGTTTTTTTTTTTAAGAACTTGACTTGACATGCTCTTTCCATCCATCCCACATACACACATTTCCATTCATCCTTTAAAGTTCTATTAAAGCGATCTGTCAGTGCGGCTCTGTTTGCGCGACAGATGAGATTGGCAGATTTGACGGCATGAAAAGAACAGAAGCCTATTTTCTCTCCACTGTTCGAGAATGTTTCCCTCCATATTTTTATGAAAAGTGACAGCCTGCGCTCATCTTTATCCAACCGTATTCGAATATCCAGACCACTATTTGCCTGTAAACACTTTTGTCTCTGGCACTGAGTAGGGAAAAATGGTGTGTTTTCACATTCATTGTGCTTCCACCCCCCACCCACCCCCCCTCCTCCTTCTCCTTGTCTCCGCTCTGATTGGACAGGGCCGCTATGACGCATTAATAGCAGCGACAGTAATTGACGCTAAATGTCATTCTGTTTTGCAGATAACCAACGAGGAGGCGGAGGGGTGGCGAAAGACTGACAGAGAAGATTTATGAATGAACAAGACAATGCACTCATCATTTTTCCACTCCCTGGGGTATGCTGTCTCCAACGAGATGAATTTAGAACCAAGACCTTTAAAATACGATAAGTGGGTGATTTATTGTGCCGTGACTTACCAGTCGTCCATGAAGGAAGGGATTTGGGGAGATTTTACTGGTGAGTCATTGAAAACGGGCCAAGACCAAGGCCAAGTATATTAAAAAATAACATGCAGGATGGTTTTCTTCCTCCATCACCGTATAATCATCAGTAGTACAGTATAATCATTAACAAACAGCCTGTCAGTCATGAAGTAATCACAAAATGTCTGCTAGGTTCTAGAAAATACCTCAGAGGTTAACTGACATAATCTGACATGAAACATTAAATTGACCACCCAAGTGTGGACACCGTGCATGGAAGTGAATGAAAACAATCATTATATATATATTTCTTTCTTTAAAGGGTTAAGCAGTTATGACTGGTGTTTCTCCCAGTCTCTTCTGTCTTTAGATTTGTGTGTGTTTGGGGGGAGGGGGGTATGGGGGGTTTTGGTGTTTTCTGTTTTTCAAACCCACTAATGTCTATTTTCGTGAATGACTAAATTTTAATCTTGTTGTACCAGAACAAATTTGGCCTGCTTTGCTGCTATAAGTAAATCGAACAGCCGAGAACGTTTAGTAAGATGGAAGGTTTTGTTCATTTATTTTGGCTGGTGAGAGCCATAATTTGGACAAGCAAGGCACAATTTTAGTAATAGATGGTTTTCTGCCAGTATGCCAGCGGGGGGTGGCACTCACGACAAGATTATATGGGCTGGGGGGTGATAAAAATATCCGCTCCACTGTCATAGTGGGCACAGATGGCGCCCACCCGCCTGTATGTATGTGTGAGAAAGTGGGTGATGAGTAATGATGAGGGACATCTCAACCTTATATTTAATTACGATAGTCTTTGTATAGTGGGAAGAGGCACTAAAAGTAGGGCCCAGCTGTGCACTATTTTTGAGCAGCAGCGGGCAAAGGCTAATTTGCTGCCTTGTTTCATTACTCTGGCTGCCTTGCATGGAATCATGGGTCAGTGAAAGAAAGCTTGACATAACAGTGTGAACTAATTTCCTTTTGTATCAAAAGCAGCAGAAACAGCTGAGATGGAAGAAAGGATTAGTTAGCTTAGCATTAGTTGTGTGTAAATTCAGCTTTTCAAAACATTCTACTTGTGAATCTCATGGTTTTTTCACTGCTTAGTAATGGATGTCCCATTGACAGGCAATTATATTGTAAAGATCATTATTATACTGTACGTAATACTGTAAATCTTACTTTATATATGGGAAAAAACAATAGATTGTATTAACAGATATATAAATATATAATTAATACATAGATAACATTACTTTAGCGTATTCCCAAATGAATGCAGATATAATATAGATTACAAGGATTAACAGATTTTCTTGGAACAAAACCTAATTTAACTGTCATGGCAAGATATTTCATGTGTAAGTCCAGTCAGTGCTTTGCATAAATATTCATCCACCATTATCCCTGTATCCACATTTTGTAGTATTACAACCTGGAGTGAACCTGAAATGACCTTCCACTCCACAAATCTGAGCTTCATGGAAGAGTGCTGGGAAGAACGCTCATTTGGAGATACAGCAAACATGTGTAAAAAAAAGGTTCTCAGGGGTGATTAGACCAAAATTAATCTTTTTGGCCGTTGTAATGAAGTATAGTGAGTGCTCATCACCCTGGGGACATTGTACCAGCAGTCAAGTATGGAGCATGTTGTGTGGACGATTTTCATAAGTGGAGACCGCGAAGCTGGTCAGGGTTGAAGGAAAGATGGATAGAACCAAATGCAGGGCAATAATAAAAGAAAAACTGTTCAAGTCTCCAAAGGACTTGAAAGTGGCCCAGTGGTTCATCTTCCAACAAGATAATGAATCTTTATTGATCATATATACATTACAGCACAGTGAAATTCTTTTCTTTACATACCCCAACATGTTAGGAAGGTGGGGTCAGAGTGCAGGGTCAGCCATGATACAGCCTTGCTCAAGGGTCAACAGTGGCAGCTTTGCAGCACTGGGGCTTGAACCCCTAACCTTCTGATCAGTAACCCAGATCTTTAACTACCCAGCCACCACTGCCCCAGATAAGCCTATCAAAGCTACACTCGAATGATTCAAAACCAAGAAGATGAACGTGTTAGAATGGCCCAGATAGACCTCAATCCATCTGGGAATCTATGGTAAACTTGAAAATTGCTGTTCACTAGCGATCGCCATTTAATCTGACAGAGTTTGAGCAATTTTAAAATAAAAATAATAGTAAAACATAGCAATCACATTGTGATGTGGACCAAAACCACCAATCTGAGAGTGTCTGAGCAAGGTGGACTCAAAACCGGCACGGTGTAACTGCAGTGAGGAAGAGTTTGATTCTGATTCTGTTGTTCATGCTGTTCACTGGGCAGCTGAACACAGCCTTCGACATGGTCCATCACAAGACTCTCCTTTCCATGGAGGGGAGCCACATCTGTTCCACATAGACTCTCCACAAAGTGTCCCACAATGCTCAGCGTTGGGTCCTTTTCTGATATTCCTCTACACCTTGTCTCTCAATGAGGACATATCCTCACCTGGGCTTTCAAACCACCGCTATGCTGATGACACTCAAGTTATCCTCTTATTTCTTCCCTCACACACTGATGTTTCTGCATGGATCTCAGAATGTCTGACAGACATGTGGTCATGCATGGCAGCCAATCAGCTGAAATTAAATCCCAGCAAGACTGAGCTTCTGTACATCTCTGGAGATTCATCCCTACCAAGATCAAGATCTGAGGATCTCCCTGGACAACATTCAGTTCCCCATCTGATACTCAGCCTCATGATAGTTCTAGACAACCAACTATCCTTCCTGCCTCACCTTGCTAAAATGAACCAGTCATGCAAGTTTTTACTATACAATATCAGGACAGTACACCATTTCCTGTACACAGAGGCCAGTCAGGTGCTTATTCAGTCCATTGTCATCTGGAGATTGAACTAGTGTAACTGGCAGACCCCACCTACCAGATAGTACTTATCACATCCTGTTCTGTACCACTCTCTGAGCCTCTAGCATGGCTTGACTGGACCCACTTTCCCTCAAGGTACAATGAAGACATGCATCAAGTCTCTTCTCTGTCCTGGAACTTAGGTGGTGGAATAAACGTCCCCTCTGGTGGTCTTCGGTTGAAGACTAAAGACCTGCCTCTTCACCAAGCACTTGAATTAACCCTCCTTTTTAAAAGAAAAATCCAAGTTGCACTAATCTCTTCCAGTAGGGTTTTATCTTGACAGTATTCTTAGTTCATCATAAGGATGTGTCTTTGACAGAGACTACAATTCAATTCTGTAAGTCATTATGGGTAAGGGTGTCTGTTTAATGCTCTAAATGTAAAGTGTTAACTTTCGTCTTCCACATACATACAGTATTCAGTACATGAGTTCACAGACAGGAGAGAGAGTGACCCCATCCGTCCCACCCAGAGAGGACCGTTTTGGACATGGCCATGGATGACTGTGACATTGCTGGGATTCGAACATTATTGCTGTAATGTAAATGTAAACAGGATTTCCATATTGCATTAGAGAAATTGGGTTAGATATGTGACGTTCCAGACCAGTGAACACTTTAGCCTTGTTTACTGCATTTGTGTCCCCAAATCGCCTTGAAATATTAGCTTAAAGTTAAGAAAAACAAACTCATTAGCAAAGTATTTTGTAGACAGCCTTCAGCAATAGAGGGTCATTTATGTGACAGTGACATTTATGCTACTTATGCTTGAATAAACCGTGCAGTAATTGCCCATGCTTGCTCTCTTTCCGCCTGGTCTGCATCTCCTGTTTTTGTTTTTTTCTGGTTAGACAACCACAGCCATATCCAGGTCACAGGCAACCACAGACACATGGTGGATTTATGTATTCGTCCTGTGCAATCATTTGTCTAGAGCACTTTCTGGCCTAAACTGCATCTACTAAGCCTCTCTGTAAATCTAACTTTAATGCACTGATAATTTGTTTATCAGTAAAAACAAAACAAATAACTTCAGATTATTACTGTTTCACCAACCATCCCTCCACTTCCTCTGTTAACATCTAATCAATTCCCTTCACATACAATCCATCACACTCTCATAGCCCAATCTAGCTCTTCCTTACTTTTGTCTAATTAGTATCCTGCGGAGAGAGAGAGAGAGAGAGAGGGAGGGGTGGGGGAGGAAGGAGAGAGAGATATTTTACATCTTCCACAGGAAATCCATATCTGGAGTTGGCCAAGTTGATCAAACTGTTGTCATGGGAACCTTTGCCAGCTGTTGACCGTTTGTGTGGCCAGGCTTTCAGCAAACGCTCTGGGAAAACTAGAAGAACTCCGTTATATAAGCATAACTTTCCTCTCGCTCCGTCTTTCTTTTTTCTCTTTTCTATGACGCAGGTGATTTGCTACGTGCAAGATGAAGTTCAGCAGCTATTCATCGAATTCTTTGTGCTCTGCAAATTCATCTTCTAAACTGCACTGAGCACAAACCCAAAGGCGAAAAGGTGACTGTGCAAGTCCAAGATGAAAATCTGCGAGAGATTTTTAGTGCTTTGGTTTTAGTTTTCATTTCTACAATTCATGCATGGTGCATGCAAGAAATAATTGACGCAACAAACACATGCAACAGTGGAAAGATTACATGTGCAACATGCATTGTGCCCTTTGCAGAAAGCTGTTATTTTTTTATTATAAACCCCTAGTTCCAGTTTTGCAGGGAGGGTTTAATCCCCACAGAAATATCTTATAGCAAGCATCTTGGAATAAACAGTCCACATCAACTCACATCCCTGTTGCTGGCTTGATCATGCTGATTTTGTTCCACTGCAGTGGGTTGCTTGTTTGACATTTTTCTGCCGGTTCCTTGAGACTGATTGAGGAAGCTGTGCTTTGCATAGGAGAACACAGAGCGAACACCTACACAGCAACCTCCTCTGCTCAGACAAAGCACAAGGTCATTGGTAAACCACTCTTCACTCACCAGTGCATTAGCCTTGAGAGGGCAGTACTAAAACCATTAGGTGATCCCTTTCTCCATGCATGATCATTTTATGTTATTTTCAAAATTAACATTGGATCAAGGTATACAGGCTGTAAAGGAAAGGGGGAGGCGGGGGGAACAGACCTAGACAGACCAGACCTTTTTTTTTTTTTTTTTTTGGACTTCACTTCCGGTGAGCCAAAACAGACTCCTGTCTCCACCTACTGACTATATCGAATACTGCAACCGTTACTCAGACTGGAACGAATGCAGTGAGCTGAATAAAATATTTTCTTTTGGTGTGTGTTTATTGCTGTTGGTTGGTTGTTTGTTGTTGTTGTTTTGTTTTGTTTTGTTTTCTCTCTGGAGAAGTTTGTTTTTGTTTGTTTTTTTGGCTGTTTATTGTTTGTTTTGTTTTTTTAATGTTTATGTTTTCATGGGGTTGTTTGTTTGTTTGTTTGTTTGTTTGTTTGTTTGTTTGTTTGTTTGTTTTTTGTTTGTTCGTTCTTTTAAAAGGGATGCACCATGTGTTTATAGTACTAGTCAGTGCTTTCACATTCACACATTATGATGATGATGGTGATTATTATTATTATTATTATTATTATTATTATTATTATTATTATTATTATTATTTAGCACACCACCCATTATGATAGAGAAATCCCTTGTTGCCAATGTCCCTAATAAATGAGCTTCTTTATCTCTCATGTGGAAGTGTGTGTGTGTGTGTGTGTGTGTGTGTGTGTGTGAGAGAGAGAGAGAGAGAGAGAGAGAGAGAGAGAGAGAGAGAGAGAGAGAGAGAATATGATCAAGGATGCAGTATCATACAGCAACAACTCAATGATCTTGAGTTCAACTCAAATAAATAATACATATGTATGGCACATCACAATGGCCTAACCAATCTTGCTATTCAAAACTCTAATGATGCAGACTGTTCTTGCTGGAATTATCATTGCCGAAGGTGGTACACAAGAACAGTGAGATTGCCTGAGGGTATGTGCAACAGTGAAAGCAAATTCAGTTTCTGAAATTTTCCTCCCATTCATTTTCAGTATGACGTAGAGGGCACTTCTCTTCAGTTGAGCTGCTTTTGCTATTATGTAAATGACAAGAAAACTAATCCAGACTCGTGGAGTTACCTCTATCCAAGCATAAATAAGCACCGTTCCACTTATGATAGCTCCCCTGCCAAAAGACATGAACAAATGAAGTAACTACAGCAGTATCAATGTCTCCCATGCAGTAGGAGCCAAAAACTGCATGATTACAAAAACAACAATGAAAAGAAACCTCGCCTGTCAGGTGAATTGAAAGCCAGTAGCCACACCATATACAAGGCTACAAATAAAATGTCTTTTTGATAACTTGTCAAGCTAGATAGCTAGCTATAAATAAGATCTCTTTTTTTTCCATTTGAAAAACACACTTTCATGAAAAATATATTTGTTGGTAATTAATGTGTATGGCTCACGCTGGAAATTTTTCATTATTATTAAATTTTGCTAAACTCTAGCTAGCTTGAATGTTAGCTGTTCACTAAACCCAAAATCACATTACATCACGACTGGCTGTTATCACTGGATCTTTGTTTAACACTGGTGTGATGCACCCCAATGCATAGCAGAGTTTAATGCCAAGGTTAATGTTAGGCTTAAAGGCTAGCTGTGAACGCTTCTCTAACAATTTATTCAATCCAAAGAAAGCTCTCTCAAATTTAGGGCCGTGGTGGAATATACTCATGTACTTTTACTGTAATTCTCTAGTCAGTTCAAACCATCCTCTTCAAATGAATCCTTTCGTAAATGGGGGCAGTTCGACTGAGTTTTTTTTTTTTTTTTTAGGTGAACAGATACGAACATCACAAACTGGATGAAAAGTGGAGGCACAAATTCAGATGCCGAACTGAAGCAGACATTTTTGGAGGATGATCACCTTAATCATCATGATTAAGGTCAACTGATCAACAGTGAACTTTTATCTGTCAGGCGCACACACACACACACACACACACACACACACACACACACACACACACACGCACACAGTAAGTCTGTCTCACAGTCTCATCTGTAATTCAGTCTGTCTGTTAGTCTGCTGTCTCTTTCACTCTGTCTTTGTCTGTCTCTCTGCCCCTCTCTCTCTCTCGCTCTCTCTTGCTGTGTGTCTGTCTCTTTCTCTCCATCTGTTTCTATGTATGTGTGTCTGTCTCCCTGTCTTTCTCTCTCTCTCTCTCTCTCTCTCTCTCTCTCTCTCTCTCTCTCTCGCTGTCTGTCTCTCTCCATATATACAGCATGCCTGCAAGTGTCACTCCCTCCCTATGTCTCTCTCTCTTTCTTTGTTTCATTCTCTTTGTCTGTATATTTCATATATTCCATGTTTGAATATCTCTCTCTCTCTCTCTCTCTCACACACACACACACACACACACACACACACACACACAGACATACACACACACACACACACACACACATTATAATTAGTAATAAATGTAGCTAAATAATTGAAATAAAACACATAACCCATAACTCCAGCATGTTACGTTAAGTCCCAGCCTTGTTTCTGGATTACGACTATCCTGCCTCTAAGCAATGCACGTTATGCCGGGTGAGATTATCCACTGAAACAAGTATGAGATTTGGGCATAAACTGTTTTTTGGGAAGTGAAAATCTGAGCATCCATGTGGGAGCATGCACAGCAGCAGAGGGTGAGTCACAAGTGCAAGAAAGCTCCCAGCAGAAGTCGAGCTTCAGGATGAATCAGGCAGCTCCGGAGGACGAGTGGACCCACAGCAGTGGAAATGCGTCAGCATCAGGCATTGGCATCACGTGCACGTACAGCGAGAGAGAGATACAGACAGAGAGAACAGATTATTAAGTATTAGGTACAGCTTCAAAACATGTCAGTTTAGCTAGAGTTGTATATACAACATGCATCTGCAACAAAATGCTCTTGATACTCTTGAGAATTATACATTGAGCCTATGGTCTGCATGTATGTTCATGATCTTAGCATGATTGCTAACCTGTTATACTGTATCGAAAAGCATGCGTGATGCTGAGCCGTCATGGAATGTGTGCTTGAATGGAGACGAATACAGTAAACACTGACCTCTATATAAAATATGACCTTTATTTACTTTTTCAGCTATTATATTATCTTGTTCACCATTCCATCCTCTCTCTCTCTCTCTCTCTCTCTCTCTCTCTCTCTCTCTCTCTCTCTCTCTCTCTCTCTCTTTCTCTCTCTCTGCTTGTTTCCTGCTTCTTCTCCTCCTTCTGGTGCTCTGTTCCTCTCTCATTAAAGTCTACATGAGGCCATCCTTCTGCAATACATCTGGCACAGCACACCACACCCAGCAATCATTGAGAGCAGAAAAAGCAAGAGTAAGAACTGTTCTGTCGTGTTTTTCCACAGCACATGCTTCACTTTATCTTTTCTACCATATGATTCGCAGTTTGAACATAAAAAAATATGTTCAATAAAATATGATACATCCACTACTATTTCATCAGTGGGTTAAAAAAATGACTGGAGTTGGTTTTAGGTCTCAGTTTAAGTGGCTCTTGAAGCTTTTGTGAGATTTGAACATACAACCCTCAGATCCCAGACCAGCAATGAATCAGCACTGAATCAGCACTGAATCAGCACTGAATCAGCACTGAATCAGCACTGAATCAGCACTGAATCAGCACTGAATCAATGTTAATGCATCAACCATATCATTTAAGCAGTGTTGAAATTTGAAATTGAACATTTATTTTATCGGGTTTGCACCCTGAAATAATGTTATTTCAATGATGAAAAACAGACAAGATGGACATAAAATCAATATTTGTTCAACTAGAGAACAGGGTCATGATGTCACAGAATTTACATTTACATTTATTCATTTAGCAGACGCTTTTATCCAAAGCGACTTAGAAATGAGGAAAATTAAGAGGATTTGTTTCCTAGCATTATTCCCACACTATGGCAGGGTCCGCTTCAGCAGATCATTGGTCCGCATATTTGATTTGGCACAGGTTGCCCTTCCTGACGCAACCCTCCCATTTTATCTGGGTGCTTGAGTACGTGCTGGGAATGGAACCCGGGTCTGCGGCGGTGAGAGCGTGGGTCCTCAGGTTTGTGTTGTGTTGAATGAGGGGACGGATCAATCGATAATAATTCTAAGCCCCACCAGCTGGGAAATGAAGCAGAGCAAAAATCAACACGTTGAATATTCATTGAATATTGAATACTGAATATTCAACCTCAACCAAAATGATGATCCTGATGGAATTTCAACATTGAATCAACGTCACCTTGCTATCTGCACATGGATCAAACTCTGAGATCCAATATACAACGCACAATATTTATTAAATAACAACACGTTTTTTGAATTCATTTCTTACTAGGCTTAAATGATGTGTCCACAATGCAACCTTGTAAGGTCTTACTATACAGGGTGTCCCGAACGTCTCCATACATCCATCGGGGGAAATGAACTAATTTTTAGCAGAATTTCTTCCAAAATTATTCATACTTAGTTTAATGCCTTAAGAATTGCGAATGCCTTTGACAAACGATAGAACTCATTCTCATCCGCAAGGTCTTTCGATGGGCTTTAACAGAAAACATGGCAAGCACAACGCTCTCGACACTGTTGCCAAACTTATTAACAAATTCAAAAGAGACTGGACGTGTTGCGTACTGACCGAGAAGAAGTGGACGTCCGCAAACATTCGATTCAATTCAATTTTATCTGTATAGCGCTTTTTACAATGGACATTGTCTCTAAGCAGCTTTAAAGAAACATATAAACACGGGATACAGATTTTAACATCCACTGAGGAAATGCACAACCGACATGGTGCTGACAAACATAGTCCCCTGTCTCTATGGAGACGTTTGGGACACACTGTAGAAACGATAACGTATTGAAATGAGCACATTAATGTAATTACAGAAGTATGACTATCAGAGCTGCAGTTGGAGAAAATTAATCGATACTTTCGGACCAATCAGAATCAAGAATTTAATTAGTGCTGTGGTATCCTTTTAAATGATGTATTGCTGGAGTAAAATTTTGTTTTCGATTTTGTTTTTTAGTAGTGGGCGTTTGGACAACTGGCCAAATACAGCTCTGTAACATTTTCTTGAATTATTATTTGTTGTTGTTGTTGTTTACTCACCATGAACTGTTTTTAATATTTGACTAAATGTATCAAGCCATCATTGAACGAAAGTGCATCTTGAATAGGTTTTCACAGAACTCACAGTCTTTCCCCATTCTCTTAAACATAAGAGGAGCTGAGTCATGGTGTTGATATAGTACCTGCTAAATCAGAGCAGGAAGAACCCGTGAACCTGCTTATTTGGTTGAAGGAAACTTTTCTTTTTTTGACCACTCGCATTCTACCTGGCAACAGGGGAACATGACTCATGGATTTTTTTTTTCTTTTCCTTTTTTCGGAAGGTAAGCCCTAATTGCACAAGGCCACCTCCGTCCTCCATTACGTGTAACCGTGTGGCTGGAGAGTTTGTTTTTCTCAGATACAGTAGGGAAAGTCACAAAAAATAGACGGCTTCCGTTCTTTCTGATCTCATTCATTTGCTGACGCACGTATCTAAGGGGTTTTTTTTTTAGCATTGCAGCAATGAAGCTGTTTTTCCCAAGAAAAAAAATTGCCTCAGCCTTAGTAAGCAGCTTTTATTTCTTAGTTCTTTATGACAAAGTATAATATAAGCTATTAACTTATCATAGTTATCTTATCAAATGAACCAAAAGCATTGGATTGATGAGAAGGATATGAGAAGTGTGTGAGTTCACAGAAGCCACACAAAGCAAGATCAGTCACTATATTGCAGTACAGAGGTCTGAGGAAAACCCTAAAACATGCAGATTAATGACAAATTAAAAGGGAAAAAAAAACAAACGTTTGGGCACCAGAAGAAATAAAATCTCCCATAAGTGTTAATTTGGGTTGAGATTCAATTCGATTTTATTTGTATAGCGCTTTAAACAATGGACATCGTCTCAAAGCAGCTTTAGAGAAACATATAAACACCGGATACAGATTTTAAGTGGCCTGTGAAGGCCACAGCATATGATTTACATCGTTTTAATCCTCGCTGAACCATTCCGAGAGAGTAGGTAGTAGTGGTCCTGGAATAGACCAAACCCATCAGGAAAACCCACCGGGAAAAGACCAAGCACATAGAATGTAATGAATCACCATGGGAAAAGGTAGGAGAAAGGTGGAAGATTTGCATTGATTTGCACTTATTTATAACTCTAGGAAACAAGTGGATCAAACCATGCGAGTAAAAAAGGATGCCTTCTACAGCGTAACAAAAACTCTGGGGGTTTTTTCCCCTTTAATTTGTTACTCCTTAATGTGTTGTAGTCCTGCTGTAAAAAAAAAAAAAAAAAAGAAAGAAAGAAATCGATTTCTCTGACGTAAATCTTGAGTGCAGGAACTTCCCAGTGAGTTTTGTGAGTCTTCCGAGTAAAAGGTGGGGAACTCAGGTCTTGGTGTACCGAGCACGCACAGTACGGCAGCACTCGCCCTCTCAGAGAGCAAGATTGAGAGAGCATGAGGTAGATATTGAGTAGTAAGCTATTATTAAAAGAACCTCAGGTCAGGCTGAAAGAAGCTTCAGTGACGTGAGTTGAACTCAGATGTGTGACTACGCTCTGCTTTTGCATGAAACATGTTATTAAAAGACTGCTGCCTGACAGTAGAGGCCAAATCACCACCGCCATACTTAATACACGTCGGTCTGTTTGACTTAACTAACTTCTGAAGTCAGGTTAACACCGGATGCTGTAATGGTCCACTTTAAACAGTGGATAAAAGTTTTTGTCCCTTAACTCGTCGCTCATTTGCGCATTTCATGGTTTCATTTCTGAGACTTCATGTTACTGCTAACTCTAGCTAGCTGACTGGGCTAACATGAGGGTTTTTTAATTGTCGTGTCCATAACTATTCATAAATTGCTATACATATTGCTAATCTGAGCCAGCTAATTAACATGACCTAGCATGTTTGCTAAGGAGATTCATGCAAAGATATTCATAATCCTAATGCTAGGTAGATGGCTAACATAAGCAAACCTGCATGCATTTCTGAGAGAAACCTTTAATAAGTGCAGTCATAAATCTACTTTTGAGGGGCCAGAACTCTATTTAGTAATACTTGAATGCTCACAGTCAGTGTAAAGGGAAAATGGATACACACCATTGTTTTTTTTGTTGTTTTTTTTTGTTTGTTTGTTTGCTTTTTTTAAAGCAGCAAAGGGGTTGAAACTGAAACAGTAACATCTTCTGATGCTACTAACAAGGTGTGTAAATGTCTATATGAGTTCCAGTTTATGTGAACATGATATGAGCAGAGCATAAGGAAAGATAATGTACTTTGCATGGCACTGTAGCAGCTAAACCCATAGTTTAGCTGTTTCTCCCCTTGGCTAGTGACATCAAACTTGCCTAGTTAGAAAAGTTTTATATTTTATCAGTCTGGTAGTCCTACAAACCGTGGCAACACCCAAGGCAAGTTTTATGATAAATCCAACTTTTTGTGATCATGTCATACATTGACAGCTAAGTTACCTCAGCTTCCATAAAACAAAACTTAGGCTACTAGCTGAGCTGGAAAAAAAAAATGCATGGAAACAGTTTATTTAGAAGTACATTTTTAAACTTTTTTTTTTTTTTGATGGAGAACAATCTGGGCTCAGGCCCGGATGATTAACAGTCCAGCTAACGCCCCTGATGGAAAGGAAAAAAAAAACTACAACAGCCATTTTATCTAGTAATTCGAAATAGCAAAATCCAAGTAGTTGTATCAGATTTATTTTTTTTTAAATGATTGTGATAAACTATGATATCGCAAGAATGAATAAACAATGTAATTGCAATTTAGAAGCTATTTACTGTACACTATGCTGTATATTACACCCACCATTCACTGGTTATTTCCAGCACCGGGATAAAATGGGTAGTACATTTTCCTGCCGTTTGTAAAGAAGAAAGCTTCATCAGTATTATTTGGTTCGCCACTCTGTGCTTTGTACTTTCATAAACATCACCAGGATTTCTTTATTCCCGTAAACAAGGGCACGGGTAACACAAAGCTTCTTTGCATAATCTCAGTGCGACAATATAATTTGTTGTGTGAATTTAATTTGGACGAGAATATGGACTCTAGCTGCACTGAAATACTCTTTCTTTCGTCTTTATTCACTCTGTCCCATTCACACACAGGAAGTCAGTAATGGTCATATAACACTGGGAGGCAGACAGCAAAAATAGTCCTTTGTAAGACAGACAGAATAAATGGCATTCACGCAGCGAGACAGAGATGAAGGAAATTAGGCGTCAGACCCCCTAATGCAGGAAGCCATTAAGCTGGACGAGTGTACCTGGTAAGGAAGAGTGAGTATCTCTTAGTGAAGAGTTTTGGGTCTGTGCAGCTACAATTGGCTAAACCAGCATTACATAAACCCTACAGCCTTACATTACCTTAACACAAGCTCTTTTTCTGCAAGAACCTCATTTTTGAACTTTGTTGTCAGATGCACAAGTCGTGTGCAATGATATTCTTAGTTTGCACGTTCTCATGGTTACTGCAGTAAAATAAATAGATACAACAAATCATTTAACAACAATGTTCAAAATCTCTTTGTGTAGACTGTCCATTTCTGTACCAAGACAATAGCACTTGCAAACAAGTCACCGTATCCAGACGCAAGAGGTCACAGTCCAGCAACACGCAGACGCAGGGGTTAACGGAGGCTGAAGGAGAATCTGTCTGATTTCCACTGAGACAGTCTTATTCCCTCCAACACCTGCATTCTCTCTGCTAATGAAAAGAGGAAATGCAAACGAGAGTGGCATTAGGAGCATTACAGTGAGAAAGCTTCTGCAGTGATGAAAATCTCTAAGCAACATTCCACTGACTGATTTCTCATTCATAAACAAAGCTCAGAGCTAAAAGTCAAAAGCCATACCGGATTCAATTAGCGTGTACATTTGCATTAGGCACTCTGGACGTTTAGGTCAGAAGGCTGACATGACCTGTACTTTGGCCTCTCAGAATCGGTGGTTCTTGTGCTCATGAATAATAATAATAATAATAATAATAATAATAATAATAATAATAATAATAAACACTGAATTAAATACAATGTAAGGTGTTAATGCAAAACTGCAAAAAGACGAAAGAACTTTTGCTGATGAAAGGAGGAGTGAAGAAGAAGCCTTTATTTGTCACATGTACATTACAGCACAGTGAAATTATTCGCTTCGGATATCCCAGCTTGTTAGGAAGTTAGGGGCAGTCATGATACAACACCTGGAGCTGAGAGGGTTAAGAGCCTTGAACCCCTAACTGTCTATTCAGTAACCCAGAGCCTTAACCATCGAGCCATCACTGGAGGAGTCATGAAGTGCAAAGAGGAGGCAGGGAGGTCCAGCACTGTAGTTACTACAATTATCAAGCCCAAGACTAGCTGAGACTGCATCAAGACAGAGTCTTAAGGGGGGGTCAAGGCCAAGACACGATTGACAAGATCGAATAAAGCGAGACCAAGTTAAGATTGAGATCGTAAACCATCAAAAACTTTTCAAGGCCAAGCCTTTACTTCAACTAATTGACGTCAATGTATTGCACCAATGGTTTTGTCAAGGAATTGTCAAACTTCAAGACAACACAAATACTATTTGTACAAACTCTTGGCTGACATCTACGCCTGCTTTGAATGCCACATCCCATAATACCACGCGGCCTACGAACATGGCTTCCAAGGACTCCAACTCCCATCACCATCATTCAAGTTCACTTCATTTTACTTATCACAGTCCCCTGGACTCAATTACACAGCAACAGTACTTAAGGACTCCCATTCCACAAAATATACTGTATTCTCATTGTTCCTACCTGTTGTTCCCAATAATTTCACTCTGTTATAATCGACCTGGTAAATGATCTTGATTATTGTTTCTAGTTCCATGATTATAGTCTTTGCCTAGTTGTTTGCTGATCACATGACCCTCACTTGTTCATTATTTATGATTGTTGTTGAGCTTTTATAAGAAATCTGTCTTACCCTGCATTGTGTCTATATCTGCTGCTGTGATAAGACCAGGGCCATATTTAGCCAGACCAATGCCAAGTTCCAAGAAAAAATAGACACTCAAAGTGTCTATTAAACATCAGTATAGGAAATGTCTTGAACCTGGACTCCTACAGCCATAGTTCATGGTGGTAAAATATAGAACTGAATGTACATGTGGATAATAAATAACGAGTGAAAGGGGTTTCCTTTCTCCAACACTTCTGTTATTACCTAGCTTGATTTAGCACAAAGTAGGAGTCCAGCGTTGCCCTTAAGCTATTCTCATTTTGGTAATAAATTCAATACTTTTATTGAATGAGAAAAATAATTATCCAGGTTACTGCTTTCTTAAAACACCCACTACACTGCTACTCGTGTAGAATTATATGCTACTTAAAATATACAGTCAAGTCCATACCAATTTGTATGGATACCTTAAACATAATTAAAGCCAGGGGTCACAGCTACGTCTCGCCTTCTCGAGTTTCTTTTTCTCTTTTTTTTTTTTTGCTGTTGTTTTAATTTAGTTTGTAATTAGATATTTATCAATCATATATCTGGTTCAAATATATCTGTTTACATTTTTGTATTAAATGCTATATCTTTTGCCATTGATTCTCTTACTGTTTTAGATCATTGTCATTTTGTAAAGCATTTTGTACTGCTTTTTTCATAAGGTGCTTTATAAAATTGCATTTGTAGGCTGATTGGCAGTTCTAAAATTGACCCTAGTGTGTGAGTGTGTGTGTGTGATTGTGCCGTGTGATGGGTTGGGTTGGCACCCTGTCCAGGATGTCCCCCGAATTGTGCCCCAAGTCCCCTGGGATAGGCTCCAGGCTCCCCGCGAGCCTGTGTAGAATAAGCAGTAGAGAAAATGGATAGATGGAATTAATAATATTATTAATAATGATGATAATAATAATCTCTTTACACAGATTTTTAATCTCACTATTTGATGTGTTCAATTATATACGGTTAACATCATAAGAAAAGGAATAAATGGTAAAACATTTATTTATATAGTATAAAAATAGCACAATAGAGCACCATCAAGCCATCGCACATCGCACGCTCGCTGCCCGCACCATGTCACATGACCATGAGCACCTGATTCATGTTTTTATCTAATTGTCACAGGTATTTAAGTCATGCATTGTATAGTACTCATTATATTACAGTGTTTGGCAGATGCCTTATCCACATACAATTATCTCATTTATACAGCAGAGCAGTTGAGGGTTAGGGGCCTTGCTCAAGGGCCCAACAGTGGTAGCTTGGCAGTGCTGGGATTTGAACTCATAACCATCTGATCAGTCGTCCAACATCTTAACCACTTCCCTACTGATTGTTGGTCTTTAGTCGTTGTCATCTTTATTTGTACCCTATGTACAAAATGTTATTGTCTGTACTTTACTTTTCATAGTCTTTGTGTTTCATTTGTTTCACTGTGAATAAACGTTTACCTGCGCTCGTATCCAACTCAACTACCCATTCCTGTCAAGATATTAACTGTATAATTTAGCATATAAATTGAATCATGGAAATCATTGCCACCTCGCAGTCCTCGGTCCAATCCTGAGCTCGTGTTACTGTCTGCATGGGTTTCCTCCGGGTTCTGCAGTTTTCCCACCTCCCAAAAACATGGCAGACGGTGAACTGGGTAAGTTGAATTGTCCCTAGGCGTGAATGCGTGTGTGAATGGACGTGTGCATGGTGTCACCCAGGTCGTATTCCTGCCTCATGCCTAGTGTTCCCGATATAGGCTGCGGATCCAGCGTGACCCAGCTTGTTAACTCGTGTTAGTTTTGAGCATACACGACTCAAGTCTGTAAATAAGCTGTTGGATTCATATCCTGTAAGAATGACTCAAAAATGTTGTGCAATAATAATTAGTTTACATAACAGGAACCACCAGGAATCCAACTCTGTGCCATTTTTAGTGTTGATTAGGAAAAGGGTTCTTTATTCATATTTAAAAAATCTCCGCTTCAGCTAGTGGGTGGAAACTGATTACTTAAACTGAGAGAAAATAAAAAAAAACACGGCTATTAAAAAAAATTACATTCCAAGTCGTGATTGCTGTTTTGCCGATGTTGATCTGTTGTCATGGAAACCGGTAGCCATGTCTGCATGAGGCCCTGCTGGAGTCAGTTTAAAAAAAACACACACAACACAAACTGGAAAACACACTCTTTAGTATGTAAATCAACACCATGTCAAAGAGGAGGAAATAACAGTCTGAAAGCTTTCTCACAATATGAGTCAGACGTGAGAAAAACACACACCCGCGTTACAAAGAAAGCCGGATTCTTTTTCTGAGGATTTTAAGAGAATGACAGCCATTAACGCCCCGTTTCCAACCTGACCATGTATAATTGTTCAGAGCAAAACCCGACTGTGTGTTAAAGTGAGCTGCAGGAAAAGCACTGAGTCGGAAGGAGTGAAGGCGTGTCAGAGAAGTGTTTAAAGGCAAAAGCAAACTTTTTCTTTTAGGAAAAAAAGGAACTTTTAGGAACTGATGAGGTTCATTATAATGATAATGAGTCTTTATTGGTCACATATACTTTACAGTACAGTGAAATTCTTTTCTTCGCATACCCCAGCATGTCAGGAAGCTGGGGTCAGAGCACAGGGTCAGCCATGACACAGCGCCCCCTGGAGCAGAGAGGCCCAACAGTGGCAGCTTGGCAGTGCTGGGGCTTGAACCCCCGACCTTCTGATCAGTAACCCCAAAGCCACCACCGCCCCCATTGCCCCCATGGTGTTGTCTCTGCATTGCAATTCTGAAGGCCTTGAGTTTGTGTCATGATGTACTGGAACCAAACTGTTTTCTGTTCTTGGGATGTGGTGTATTGAGCGTTCCTAATCACCCTGCCTTTCGTCCTCTCTCTCTCTCTTGGTTCCTCTTCTTCTTCTTCTTCTTCTTCTCTTATTATTATTATTATTATTATCCATCCATCCATCTTCTACTGCTTACTCATTTTTCAGGGTCACGGGGAACCTGGAGCCAATCCCAGGCAGCATGGGGCACAAGGCAGGGTACACCCTGGACAGGGTGCCAATCCATCGCAGGGCACAATCACATACACATTCACACACCCATTCATACACTACGGACACTTTAGACACGCCAATCAGCCTACCATGCATGTCTTTGGACTGGGGCAGGAAACCAGAGTACCCAGAGGAAACCCCCGCAGCACGGGGAGAACATGCAAACGTCGCACACACAGAGCCACAGCGGGACCCTGGAGGTGTGAAGCGAACGTGCTAGACTAGACATCTTTACTTCTTATATCACTCGAACCTACGTAATAGATGTTCTGATTTGATCTGTGATCTGCTCCGATTGATATTTATCATTCTCTTTCTCTCTCTCTCTCTCTCTCTCTCTCTCTCTATATATATATATATATATATATATATATATATATATATATATATATATATATATATATATATATATATATATATATATATATATATATATATATACATATACACTACACTTTCTGTATCATTAAACTAGGAAATGTCTGTGTGACTTCTTCCTGGGCCCAGACGAGCAGAAATCAGCCAGAACAGGGTTAAAATTTTTGCTTCTGACTGGTATCAGACAAAGAACTTAACAAGAGCTGTAGTGAAAAATATTTAAGGATGTATTTATAATACCAGAGGTGTGTTTGATTAAACATTCAGCAACGTTTGAATGGAAAAGTATGATGGAAATATGAAGAAAAAAATAATACCATGCTCGAACACCGATGCAGTGTGGGTGGCTCAGGTTACTGTCTGTGTGAACTTTCACGTGGGCTTTGTCTGATATTCTTCCCAGAAACATGCTGAGAGGTGGATCAGTGACTCCTAGGTGTGAATGGTGCTTTTTGTCTTATCCAGTTCCCAAACGTTTTGGGCGAACGATCCCAAATGGACATTGTGAATTTTTTTTGTGACCCCAAGCCTTGACCACCCAACATTTTTTATAAATTCCAGATTTATAATAATAATAATATGACTCATGTAACATTTTAACGTTTTATTGTGTCGCTAACGGACTACAAACCAAAAGGAATATTCATTGCACTGACTCTCCAGTCTACTCGGAAGCGCTGGGTTGTTATAGGAAAAGAATCCACGCCGGGGTGATGTGATACGCCCTGACGCGAAGCAGTCTGGTTTATACCAGAAGCAGTTGCATTATGACTCACACACTCGCTGTTTATCTTAGGTACATCTGGGAGATAAAAAAACAACAACATCCACTAATTTCCCTGTCTGTCAGGTTTCCAGGTCGTACTTTAAAATGTCTTAAACGATCTTACTGCGACGTTAAACAACTAACGAGCTCTGTCTCCTTGACAACTTTCCGCTGTTCCCATGACCTGCGTCTCAAATCGAAACCTCTGACCCTATGTTCAAAAGTATTAGAAGCTCTACATGATCCGGAAGAACGGTACACAAAAAACAGACCTTTCATTAGGTTTGAAAGCTACATGAGAGGTTTTTAACATTCAAACACTAACTGTAATAGGAAAGCTGGTTAGTGTTAGTACTTAATAACAGTCTACACTGTAAAAATAATCATCTTATCAAGTGTTAATATCTTGAATATAGTGAAATGTATCTTGTATTTCTTTTTATAAGATAATAGTAAAGCAGATATAAGATCATTTAACCTATTTCTGGACATTATTACTCCGTTCAAGCTTGTAGTTTTCTTATTCTATTGGCAGATCGTTGTGCTTCTTTCTAGAAATAAATGCTTGAAATGAGCGAAATGATCCGCCAATAGAACGAGACTATTTCAAGATTGAAATGAATACAAATGACTTGAAATATATATGTGTGTGTGTGTAAAAAAATAAAATTCCAATGGTTTCCACTACAAATACCATTACAAGCAATCAGGTAACCATTAAAACCGTTACCATTACTGGTCCTTAATGGTATCCACTAGACATACTCTAACATGCCACCAATAGAAGGCAACAGATTACCAGTAGAGACTCAAAGGGACCATTACATTTCCTTTAAAACCAATACAATTCCCATTATAACCATTAAAACCCTTACAAATTCCATGAGGATTTCTATTGTGTTTGGTTTTGTTTTTTTTCCAGCAGGATATGAACCCCTTAGGCCTGTTTCACAAAGTTGAACAAACTCTGAGAAAGTTGATAACCAGCGTCATGAAACCTGTTAATTTTTATGAACCCAGATTGGATTTGTTTGGTTTTGTCAACTCAAAACCCAGGTTTTAGCCCCGAGTCATGGTTTACTCAGCCAGACTTTAAAAGCCAGATTTTTGCAGCAAACAGTCAATAGCGTTCAACATGGGGAACAAAAGCAGGTGTGCGTACTTCCGGTTGATGAGCAAGAAATTATTATGCGGTAATACGAGGAATTTAAATCTACACTAACCACAAAAAGCGACACCGTTTTGGCCGCCAACGCTCGGGAACATTGCTGAGTGTGTAAATGGGTAAGTTTACTTTTATAGGCTCTCATTGAGAATGAACACATTGGAAATTTATAACCTGGGCAACATATTTCGTGTAATTTCGTTGAATATAAATTATTTTCATTGCATATTAATAAAATACATATCAAATTTGTCATCAGTGATGTCAGCAGTGAGAGGCGCAAGCTGATAGCGAGTGTTCAGATCCAAATCCAGCCCCTCCAGTAAAGGAGTTAAGGAAAAGTGACGGGCACCTAGGACACATAGAAGAGAATGAACTGTATTAGGCGGTGATATTGATGAGTTGGACTCACACTTTAAGATTAACAGTATGGTTTATTATTCACAGAGAAATCTAGGAGCTGGGGAGTGCAGGCAGAGAGATACACACACACACATACACAGACAAGGTCAGGCATGCAGACACCCCCCCACACACAGATACAGAAGCACACACACACACAAGGAATGAAGAATATTATAAGGATAATAAAAGGAGTATAAGGATTATAAGGATATTATAAGGATATTATGAGGTATGGAGGGGGTAAAATACTTGCAAGCATTATAAAATAGAAATGTAGAACAAATATGAAAGAAAAAGCATTATAAGACAGAAATGCAGAACAAATATGAAAGAAACTTACCCATAATGTGCGTGAAGGTGTGGAGAATCCTCTTCTCACGAGAAACAAGTCAGGGGTGACACAGACGAAGGCCTTAATTTTTAAGAGAGAATCAAGACGGGTCGTTTATAATATATTTGAGCCGTGCTAGGGTGGCAGATAACGGTGGATGGGAACGGCTAGGGTGGCAGATAACGGTGGATGGGAATGGCTAGGGCGGCAGATAACGGTGGATGGGAACGGCTAGGGCGGCAGATAACGGTGGATGGGAACGGCTAGGGTGGCAGATAACGGTGGATGGGAATGGCTAGGGCGGCAGATAACGGTGGATGGGAACGGCTAGGGCGGCAGATAACGGTGGATGGGAATGGCTAGGGCGGCAGATAACAGTCGATGGGAACGGCTAGAGCCACACGATAACTGTCGATGGGAACAGCGGACCCCGTGAGTACAAGGTCTCTCAAAAATGTTGAGTCGTGTACGTAATGGTATAACGGGAAAGCTTTTTCTAAACATATTGGTGTTTGGGTTTAGAAAACTGTATGAATAAGGGAGCTTCAGCTCCGGATGTTAGATCACTTTTGAGACTCTCAACGGTGTGGATCTCGTGTGGTGGAATGGAACAATAAAACTTGGGCCTTGCTTTTACTCACTCTCTGGTTCCGTGTGGTACTTTACTCTGCACCCGGGAAATTTGTTGTAAGTATACTTGATTTTGTAAATAACTTATAATAGTAACTGTGTAGTGGTCAGAATTTTAGCCCACAGTTTTTAATGGGACTAAACACTTCAAAGTGATTTTCACTCAACATTACAGCAGGTGGCACTAATGAGCCACTAATATCAGGACACGCGAAGAAGAAGAAGAAGAAGCAGAAGAAGAAGAAGAAGCAGAAGAAGCAGACGAAGAAGAAGAAGAGGAAGCGAGCTGAAAAAAATACTTTAGTAATTTAGTATAAATATCTAGTATATAGTTATTTATTTATTTATTATGTATATATTTATTATTATTAGTTTTAATATTTTTTATGTTTTTTTTTTCTTTTTCCCCCCTGCCAATCTCCTGCCCACACTCCAGTCCAGTAGGTGGCGATAATGTACCTTAAGTCGGTTTGCCAACCGCCATTAAAACCAAAAGAAGAAGAAGAAGACAGCTGATCCTTTAACCCACTTTCGTGTTCGGCTTTTGTTTTCAGTATTATAAAGTTATTAAAAGCAAGACATGATGTGAAAACAGAATTACAGGAGTCCATAAGGAAGATATACGAGGTATATTCCCACTATATTTAGATATTTTGTACTTGACTACCGAGAGCTAAACTCGGCTAAAGCTGCATTGGAGCTTATTGTTGGCTAACGGCATTTAATCGTTACACAGGGCGTAATCCCAAATCTTTCTATTTAAGTGCACTACAAAGGGTATGACTTAATGACTTGTACAGCCTGTGTTGTACACTATATGTCCATTAAGGGAGACATTTAGGATACAGCCAAAGTAGGTTATACATATATACATACACATAGCTGAATGTAACTTTACTGTAACTGTATTGTAAGAATTAGTCATGGTTATAGGTGCCTTGAGAAATGTTTTGGGCTTTTTTTTTTCTTTCCTTCACTTTCCATTTAATAAGTATACTTACATTCACTTTATTAGGATCACTTTATGGATAATTTATCTCTATCCATAATGCATACAGTCATGCGAGGGAAAGAGAGAACCAGAGAAAAATCAAACATTACGGGAGGGAAAATTGTGATCTCAGTCAGTACGTTTACACGGACAACAATAATCCGATATTAACCCGATTAAGACGATACTCTGATTAAGAAACTAGCATGTAAACAGCGATTATTGATGACCTTAATCCGACTAAAGTCATACTCGAAGTAAACACGAATGGAATTAAGACATGTGGAGTATTCCTGTTTTATTCGCATTACAGACATGCACACACCTTAATCACACTGTTAACGTCGTGTGGGAGTTTTCACCACATTTTGCGACAGGACACGTACACATACGGCAGTGCTCAACCGTTTGACGGCAAACAAGAGAGCACGGCTGCGTCCCAAACCGCGTACTTACCTGCTGTATAGTAGGAGAAATACTAGTATGTATCTCTGTAAACTATATAGTAGGTAAGTATGTGGTTTGGGACGCAGCCCACGGCTTCAAGCAGGCCTCTATGTGCACGTACAGCATGACAAAAAATTAACCGCACTTGAAACTTTTGTAAAATTAAAAATAAAAACACCCAAAACTGTACACGGTTCCATAACGAGGACCAACTATATGTTGATAAGTGAAATTCTGGAGGGAACATCGGACAGCGTGACGCGGTGACGTAATGACGTGTGGCGTTAATCGATCTACGCTCTATAACATGTAACACGGGAACATGAAAGGAATATTCTAAAAGCGACTCATGTAAATACCTTAATCACAATACCGTCTTATTCAGAATAAGGTCAATAATTACATTACCGCTGTCCGTGTAAACGTAGTCACTGACTGTGGTGTGGTGCTGGAGTATTTGAGTATTTCAGAAATCTCCTGGGATTTTTGCACAGAACAATCTTTAGATTTTACACAGGGAAAAAACAAACATCCAGTGAGTGTCAGTTCTGCATGCTGGTTAATGAGAGAGGTCAGAGGAGAATGACTAGACTAGACGTGTTCAAGCTGCTACAGTACCTCAAACAAGCACTCTTTACAACCGTGCTGAGCAGAAAAGCATCTCAGGATGAGCAACACAGCAAGCCGAAGCGTGAGGTCGACGGACTGACGTCGGGGTTTCACAGGAATCTGAGACTACAGTTGGCACAGCTTCAACAAAACTGGGCAATTGAAGATTAGAGAAAAACCAGACGAGCCTTTACACGTAGTTTAAGTGTGGCCCAGCCGCCTCAAGGGTTTGGCTTGGTTTACTGCTCACCACGGTTATTTATAATTATAGAATTGTCAGTTAATAAATATATGTTCCTGCATTCAAAGATAGGTGTATCATGCACTCAACTCAACACACACGAAAAAAGATTTTTATTGCCATTTCTTTGTTTTATCTGTGATGCTAGGGGTCGCAGATTTCTCAAAAATATATGACTATACCTCGGGATGTTTTTCAATTGAATCAATCGTTTATCTGTTTTTCACCTTTATAGATAAGCAGCCGAGCCGAAACACATTATAGTCACACCTTACGCCTGTACACGTGTGTGTGTGAGAGAGCCAGAGAGATGGAGCAAGCAGTGGTGGATAGCCCAGTGGTCCTGGTCATTAAAGCGCCCGATCAGAAGTACGACGATCAAACCATCAGCTGCTTCCTCAACTGGACGGTGGAGAAACTGAAGAGCCATCTTTCCAACGTTTATCCCAGCAAACCTGTGAGTGAACATCTCCCGGAGGGAAAAAAAAATCGAAATGTCCTTGTATTTGGAGAATATCTGAGGTAGACGCTAGTTAGTTTAGAGCGTTTATTCCAAGTTTCTGCACATGGAATCAAATGTGTAATGAGTTACCTCAGCTACAGAGCAGTCTCTTTACACCTTAATAACAAACCCAGCCTGCAGTTTTGTTACGTAAGCTGGAGGGATGATAAATATACTTGTAGCCGCCCGTCATGATATCCAGGCCGGGTACGGCACGAGACCCATCTTCTAGGTGGCAGCTCGTGAAAGGAACAGTGGCACACTCCTTCCCTCTATAGTGCTAGGGTCTTCTCCTTGGGTAAGTGAGAATAACCTTTGAGCCCCTCTTACAAGGGTTACAACTTACTAGATTATGCCCTTTGCACATGCTTTTTCCATCTAGATGTGCTAATACCATCCTTCATCTCTCTGTAAGAGAGATCCAGAGTAAAATAGATCCTCAGTATCCCAACACTGTTCGCAAAGAGCGATAAAAGGGGCGACTTGTTTGCCGAAAGTCTCGCCCCGTGTCGGCGGAGGAAGAGATCCTGGTGCCTGAGAGATATGGTTTGCTGCGGCTGCCACCGTTTCAACACTTCACCTAGACGGGAGGTTGGAATGGCCCACTCATGCTCCGAGAGTTCTGTGATCGCTTAACAACTGCTAACTTTCCAGAAGTGTGGGCTAAAGGTCAATCGAGTAGATAGAGCGGGTTATAATCCGATTTACTCGCTCGATTATATCGTTCTTACAGCCCTGATGCAGAATCTACTGGAATTCCGCTGTGGAATAATTAAAAGTAATTTAAAAAGTACAAAAACACAACAAAAGAAAAGAAAAATATATATATATATATATATATATATATATATATATATATATATATATATATATATATATATATATATATATATATATATATAACTAGCTATCAAAAACAGATTATAGATTAGGTTTATGTATATAATCAGTATACCTGGTCTCCTGGATTATGGGGGGTGAGGGGCATGCCACATGATAGGGGGAGATTTGGGGGTTGGCGGTTGGGGGTGGGGGTTGGGGGGGGGGGGGGTTGTTACAACCTCTGCTCTAGCGGAAACTTTTGAAAGGAACTCCTCCATTGGAAATTGCTTTAATAAATTCCCAGTTTTCTTGGCACAGGATGAAAAAAACTATCAATGCAAACAAACAAATCCTGATATCCAGGATGAACAAAAGGACAGGCCGGAGGTACCGGAGAAAGAAAAACAAGTCACAGCAGACCAGAATGAAGATGGTGTTGTGTATCAGGAACTGAGAGTCGTGTGTGTGTGTGTGTGTGCGCGCGCACATGGCGGCTGGAAGACACAGCTTGTGATCTTCAGAGTCGGTGCTCATGACACGGCGGCTGTGATTGTCGTCTCGTGTACTTGCTGTCTCTGTCGTCTGTCAGATCTATCAATACGGAAGCCAGCGAGGGACAATAAGCATTCACACCTTTTATGTTTTTGTTATTTAACACAGGGGTGCTTGAAAGTTTATGAACCCTTTTAGAATTTTCTACATTTCTGCATAAATATGATCTAAAACATCGTCAGAAGTCCTAAAAGTAGAAAAGAGAACCTAATTAAACAAATGAGACAAAAAATATTATACTTTAATATTCTCATTATAATGGCCAAGTCAAAGTATGTATACTTTGTATAAATGCTGTTCCTGTCCTGAAAGTCTGTGTGTGTGTGGTGTTGTGCATTGCAGCGCTCAAAGGATCAGAGGTTGGTGTACTCTGGAAAGCTCCTCCAGGATCACTGTACACTCCGCGACGTGCTCAGAAAGGTAGCTCCTGCACATCGTCGTATCATTAAAAGAGTGTGATTTACACCGCATGCACATGTTGAACTCCCGCTTGTGATTTGCGAGAGTGTGAAGTCAGAAACGGAGTGTGTTTTCCTCCGCAGCAGGACGAGTTCCACATGCTGCATCTGGTGTGTGCTTCACGCAGTCCCCCTCCCTCACCCAGCACAAGCAGGAGAAACCAGCCACCGGTGAGATTTACACACACTCTCACAAACACACACTCTCTCACACACACACACTCACCCAGCACACGCAGGAGAAACCAGCCACCGGTGAGATTTACACACACTCTCTCACACACACACACACACACACTCACCCAGCACAAGCAGGAGAAACCAGCCACCGGTGAGATTTACACACACTCTCACATACACACACTCTCTCACACACACACACTCACCCAGCACACGCAGGAGAAACCAGCCACTGGTGAGATTTTCACACACACACACACACACACACACACACACACACACACACACACACACTCACACTCACCCAGCACACGCAGGAGAAACCAGCCACCGGTGAGATTTACACACACACGCTCACACACCCTCCCTGTGTGCAGTACACACACACACACTCTCATTCTCTGTGTGCAGTACATACATAATACACATACACACACACACGCTCACGCGCACACACACACACTCTGTGTGCAGTACACACAACACTCACACGCATCACACACACAGAGGCAAGGAGCAAAACAACTAAAGAGAAACATTTCTAAGACAAAACATTAGTGCTGATCAGACATTATTATTATTATTATTGTTGTTGTTGTTGGTATTATTGTTCTTGCTATTATTATTATTAATTTCCTAGATTTGTCTGTGTTTGCCTCGCAGAACTCTAACAGCTCCAGAAGTCCTGCCCCTAGAAATAACGTCCAATCAGCTTCCTCAGAAGAGGCTCCTGATAGGCTGAGTCTGAGCTCTAGTTCCAACTACTATACCCATCCATCATCACACGGGTGATTTTTATTTATTTATTTATTTTTTACTTTCTCTTCTCGTCTGTGTGCCGAGAAATTGTTGCTGAAAGCAAAAAAAAAAAAAACAACACCATTGGCCGTGCAGCCTTTATTTATTGTTCAGACTTAATGTTTGCTGAATGAACAGAGCAGTTAACAGAGAACTGGTGCTAAAGGAGTTTCCTGCGACCCAAAATTTGTGGCGCCACCCAACACTGAGAGACCGTGTGACCCTGTGTGTGACAGGATGATGAGTGTGTGTTGTGTTGTGTGTTATGTGCAGGTCTGTGTGGACTCAGTGGCTTAACCAGCAGAGACACAACGCCAACACGCCTCACTACCCCATGTACAACCCACACACCCTGCTATGGTGGCAGCAGCTCTACACCTGGCACTGCCACATGACCTAGTGAGACACACACAAACACACACACACATTTTACTGTAGCCATATAATGTGAATATGCATTTGTTGGATTTTTACAGTCTTTCTATCTTTGTCTGTGTTTGTGTGTCTGTCTCCCTCTTTCTCTGTCTGACTGTCTGTCTTGCTGTCTCGGTTTGACTCTGTCTTTCTCTGTATCTGTATGTCTGTCTCTCCCCCCCACTCTTTCTGACTCTCTTGCCTGTCTCTGCCTGCGTGTGTCTGCCTGTCTGTCTGCCCGGCTGTCTATCTGTCTGTCTGACTGCCTGTGTCTGTCTGCCTGTCTGTCTGCCTGTCTATCTGCCTATCTGTTTGCCTGCTTGTCTGTCTCCCTGCCTGCCTTCCTTCTGTCTCTATTGGCACACCTCCTTCTCTCTCTTTCTATATCTGTGTCTGTCTATCCCTCTCTTTTACTCTCTGTCTGTCTCTTACTATCTGTCTCTTGGTCTTCCTGTCTTTCTCTCTTTCCATTGGTCTGTCTGCATATCTATCTCTCTCTGTCTCTCAGTCAAACGTGGGTCGCCTCGCTCAGACCCTCTCAGCAATCAGCCACACCCCCAGTTCCTCCTATCAGAGAGGCGCAGGCCGTTGCCCATGACAACCCCCGGAATGCTCCGGTTGGAGCAGGTCTGAACGAGGAGGATCTGAACCGTGATTGGCTGGACTGGGTGTACGCAGTGTCTCGAGCGGTCGTCCTCCTCAGCCTCGTCTATTTCTATTCATCATTCAGCCGATTCGTCATGGTAACAGGAGCCATGCTGCTGCTCTACCTGTGAGTCACCATCTGCATTTACATTTATTCATTTAGCCATTTATTACGTTCATCTTTCATCCAAAACAAATGATATAACCAAGGCCGAAGCCAACGCGGGTTACAGGAAGTGGCGTTGATGAGAGATCTGCAAGACGGAGGTCCTAACTCCTGATCACAAACAAGTGCAGGAGAGACACAGCTAGTGCTGCTGTTTAACCTTCTGATCTTTTATTAAAAGAAATTCACAAAAATACTCTGCTCTCACGGATATCAAACACAAGTTTATCAAAAAATATCTTTGGTAACAATGCAGTGCAACAATTATTGGCACTCCTATGAATTCATATGATAAAAATATATTTGACGTATATTCCCATTGATATTTTATTTATTTTTTTTACTATACCTGTGACTAGGAACAGGAAATTGTTCAACCATGACTTCCTGTTTCACAGGGGTATGAATACGAGGTAACACAATGGCCAACTTCCCTAGTCATTCATAAGAATGGGTAAGACCAGAGGAATATAGCTGTGATGTGCGGCAAAAGGTTGTTGAGCTTCAAAACATGGGAAGTGTCTATAAGAAAATAGCACAAGCATTGAAAATGCCCGTTTATAGAGGATTATACGAATTGAGTCAATCCCAGGCTCAATATTGGACTAATATTCTAATAAACTCACCTGAGTGACACATTGCTCACCTGAGTGACCCTCAGTCTCATGCAGATTTCTATTTTGTTTAATTTATAATGTTAAATCCCTTTTAGTATACTTCTGATGCTCTGTGCTGCTGTAATAGGTGAATTTCCCTCTGGGGTGAATAAAGTGATCTATCGATTGATTGACAGATCAATCAATCAATCAGCTGATCCCGAGGGGAAATTAGAGCATTCCAGCAGCATGCATGAAAGACAAGGCACCGGATGCACATAAGAAATAAAGTAAGACTAAAATAAATATCGAAAATAGTTAAAATATCAACATGTATGCGTAGCATAGATATAAATAGTAAACTAGTAAGTTGCTGAAGTGATATTTAAATATACATATGTCGGTCCCTCCAGGTTTTCGCAATCTCGAAAATGAACACAAAATCAAGCAAACACCACAGTATTCGGAGAAGCTCGCAATTTTTCAAAATGACCGCAGATTTGGGTCAAGACGCGTCATTTCACATCCTCGCAACGTGCATTCAGCCAAATACCTCTTCGATTCACATGCATTGAACATGATTACAGCTAAGAGGGTTCATTTACCAGCAAACTCCACTGCAAAAGACTGTGCAGAATTATTTTGTGCGATTGCAATTTCGCAGATTCAAGTGGTTTACGGCAGAAAATGCATTGCAAATTTTGAAAAAACCCGCCGCAAAATCAAGCATGTATGGCTGCAGCAATCACAAAAAAAAAACTATACGTAAGGGCAGGTAAACTCGCCAATGCCAAGATTCATCATGTACGTGCACACAGCTGACTCAAACCTCCAACATGATCCGTGTCCTCACAGTACTGCAAAGGCTACTAGTGTAATAACAAACAATATAACATGCAGGCCTGCTTGGTTCTCAGGGTGTGCGTGTGTGTGTGTGTGTGTGGTTTCCAGGCATCAGGCGGGTTGGTTACCCTTTAACCTGGACAACGAGCTGCAGGACCTCGCCGAACCGGCCAATCACAATCAGGATGAGCCAAACGCAGACAATCGCAACAACACGGTACTTATTATAAGCATCTACCGCTATTGACGCTCTGAGCTGAGTATTTGTGGTGGTGGAAAGCAAGCTTTGTGCATTTGATAGATGATATTTGATGGATGGCATGGAGATCACCAAGAACATTCTTTTGTTCTAAAAAAAATTTAAAAAAATAAAAAATCATTAACGCTTCAGGTTGCTGGAAGTTTGTTTCGGGTGGTTATCAGACTGTTATCATTCCTGCCGTCACCCACCACTTTGGGGAACATTAAGGAGTTTACATTAACGAAAGGGGGAAAAATGAAAGGCAGAGATAGTTTTAGGTTTAAAAGGCATTTCGCCAGCCTTCGTAGGTAATTTTTTGATTTTTATTTTTAAGTTGCATGATGAGGTGAAACATGGTGTAGGTAGTTCTCATAGGACAAAAAAAAGGAAGTTAGGTGTAAGGTGATATTGATATTGTATAGGAAAAGAAAAAATGTGAAATACCTTCATGCTCTCTCTCTCTCTCTCTCTCTCTCTCTCTCTCTCTGTGTGTGTGTTTCCGCCTCTCGCTCAGGATCGGCTGACGGATGAAGACGAGGATGAGGAGGAGCAGCGAGAGGGACCTGATGATGATTATGACGACGATGCTGATGATGATGATGATGATGTTGACGATGACGACGATGACGAGGGATGGGTGAACATGGGATTCCTCTCCTCCACTTGGTCTTTCATCACCACCTTCTTTGCATCTCTGATTCCCGAGGCCATTCCCAATGCAGTGAACTGACCCTGAGCTCCACCCCTGACCATAAGCTCCACCCCTGACTGACCATAAGCTCCACCCCTGACACCAAGAAATCTCTCCATCTCTTAAACGGCCCTACCAAAAAAAAAATGACCAGGAAGAGCATATTCGGACACACCTCACCAAATATCTGTGATAGGAAGCAGTGAGTGTGATAAATAAACATCTCTCACACACACACATACACACACACACACATGCACAGTATTTCATGAACGAATTATGAAGACTGATCCTCAACCTTATGAGAAGTGGCTCAAACCATGGACTGGTTAGCTTTTAAAATAGCATTTTATAATCCTCTTGCGTGTTTCTCTCCTTTTAACACGTCTCTTGTAATTCAGAATCGTTCTTCGAGCCTCGGGACGTGGGACGGCGAACAAACCACAGCGTCTGTGCACTTTATATTTCTATTAAAAAAAAAAAAATCGTGTGTGTCGGTGTGTGTCTTAACGAGAGCTGTCCCACTTCCCGCTGCTTTTAAACACTGATGATAACACAAAATGTCTTTCAGCATTTAGATTCATTTTTAATCCTTCACCCACTTGTTCGTGTCTCATCTTGCATTGTCTTCATTCACCCAAAGGCTTTTCACACACGCTTTCGAAAACGGCTGCAGAGGAAGTCGAAGCTTTTCTGAAAACCCGACCGTGAATGTGTCAGCCTTATTTTATTTAATTTTTTTTAAGAATGAAAGAGATGTCTGCAGTTCATTGAAAACTCCACAGCGTAATTGTGTCTTCTTTTTTTTTTTTTTTAAAGATGTTTAACGATTATGCATTAAGTGGGAGGGGAATGAATAAATAACTACACAAAGATTTAACAGAGACGTTAACGTCTTAGCGAGATGCTAATTCTTATCGGAACATAACCCAAATTCAAATTCTATGAGTACAAGATTCATTTGTTGAAAGTCAAAAGGTGAACCACTTTAGATTTGCATGTAACGTACAACACACACTCACCGGCCATTTTAATAGGAACACCTGTACCCCTGCTCATTCATGCAAGCAGGCAGTCATGCCCCAGCAAAATCCAATCAATTTGTCGACTGTCCAGTTTCCGTGAGCCTTTACCTGTTCTCGGCCGGACCCCGGTGTGGTCGTCTGCTGTTGTAGCCCATCTGCCTCAAGGTGATGCTTTTCTGCTCACCACGGTTGTAGAGAGTGCTTATTTGAATTACCGCATCCATCCCGTCAACTCAAACCATTCTGCGTGATTGGATAATTGCATGAATCAGCAGGTGTAAACTAGTCGGTTAGTATAAGGAATAGCTTTACCTTTAGACTATTTTCAAATAATGAAGTGTTTGGGGATCACATTCAAACATCTTATTACACGTAGATGGGTCAGTATTGGTTTATTCACCCGGGGTAGTGAACCATGGTCCGTTTATTTTTGCCGAAGAATGTGTGTGTGTGTGTTTCTCGCTGTTTCAGACCCTTGCAGTATTAAAGTCAGTCAAGATGCTGTAAGTAAATTTGCAGTAAAATTTTAGGAATTTGAGTTGGTTACGAGGCAGTGAAGCGACAAATCCAAACGATTGGCCCCTGTGAATGTCCCACTGTCAGTTCCTATTCAATAGAAAACTTATAACCAAAGTCCCATCTTTTATTATAATCGGGGATGCACCGGATGTTCGGCAACCGAAAGTATTCGGCCGAAAATAGCAAAAAAAGCATTTTCGGTATTCGGCCGGATGAGTGAAAAGGCCGAATAAATTTGACCGAACAATGACGTGTTTGATGACGCGACCAAATAGCCTAGCAACCAGAGTGAGACGTGCGAATGTCACGACCTCGATGAAGGGGCGCGCGCATGCACGAGCTGTGGACACGTGCGTTTGTTTTGTTTCTGTTCCCGGAGCATGTTTCTGTCACGTCGCGAGACGTAAGGGAGTAGAGTACGGAAGCAGGTGAAGACGTATTTATTTAAGGGCAGGCAGACAAATCCTATATCTACTCTAATACTCGGCGAGGTGTACAGGGACGCGAGCGGTATATATCCCCAATATAATCAGACGTATAGAACCCAATAGAACCATTTTCTGCACTCTTGTCAATGCACTTTTTAATGCATTTTTGTTGTAGGCTACAGAGTGTTCCATTCTTTCAGCAGTCAGTTATAGGCCTAACATCGACTGTTCAAGGGGGGCTCAAAGATGACCACATCAGAATATTTTTATTTTACTCATTTATTTATTTAAAGTTATATTGTGCCTTGTTGGTAGCCGATGCCTGCTGGAATGAAAAAAAAATGTTCAGTGTTAAATAAATATTTTGAAATTGTAGTTTTTGTAAGTGATTTTTTCTTTGAAAAGCAAGACAAAATAGTAAAAAGCACGTTTTGACTATTTAATGTATGCAATGGTGAACATGAAACACGAAAAAAAAAACGTGTTCGGTATTCGGCTTTCAGCCGAGTTTTTCTTTATATTCGGTTTCGGCTTCGACCAAGAATTTTCATTTCGGTGCATCCCTAATTATAATAGTCAAAAACGTTTAAAGCAGAATTAACATGGTGGCATATAGTGTATAAATTATGTGGTGAATTTAGAATACTTTGATTTCTTATCTGATTTCTGAGCCATGCGTTAGACAAACTTGGACTAACATGGGAGCAGCTGGAACGTGCTCGATCTTCACTTGAGCTCCCAAAACCTTCAGCTTACTATGTAGGTTTGGTAATTAAGAAACGAGCATAACGTGTTCGCAGTGTGATAAGTCTCTGTGATTGTACACCTGTAGCATGGAAATGGCTTTTCAGTTCAAACTGGAATGGAGTGTGTGCATGTGTAGTGGTGTAAACTCCAAACCTTTTATTCTCAAGTACTTCAGTGTTTGTTTGATTGAATTTCTGAATTGGTGCAGAAAGACGGCAGTGTAGGGCGCTCGGTGGCTTAGTGGATAGCACGTTCGCCTCACACCTCCAGGGTTGGGGGTTTGAGTCCCACTGTAGCCCTGTGTGTGTGGAGTTCACATGTTCTCCCCGTGCTGCGGGGGTTTCCTCCGGGTACTCCGGTTTCCTCCCCCAGTCCAAAGACATGCATGGTAGGCTGATTGGCCGTGAAAAGGATAAGCGGTATAGAAGATGGATGGATGGAGACGGCAGTGCTGTTAACGTCAGCCAGGCATTTGGCAGCTGAGCGGGAATCGGAGCCTCCAGTGGGCACCCTTTGAAGGTTAGAAACACTTCTACTGAACTTTTTACAACATGTGCCCTGTGCCCGCTTGTCTGTCAGGACTGGAACCTGATGTGGCCACCTTCTGTTATAGCCTGTGTTGTGTGTTTTGGGATGCTTTTCTGCTCGGCTGTAAAGATTGCCTATTTAAGTTACCATAGACTTCGTGTCAAGTCGAAGCAGTCTGGCAGTTTTCCTCTGACCTCACTCATGTCATTCAGTCACCAAGCAAATTACAATATCTACTGTTAGAGTTCTACAAAAGGTATGGTTTAAAAAAATACTTCATTCAGACACGTATTTCACGACCGTCATTATCTTTTTAACAAGACGATGTTGTCCTGTCTGAAATGATCTCCTAGTTTGGGCTAGAAATTAATGAAACAATGTAAACAGTGTGATTGTTGCGGCCAAAAATGCTTGTTTTTCCTGTGGCTTTTTAAAAAAAATTTGCACAATTGTTTGTGCTTTTTTTTTTTTTTTGCGGGAAAACCACATGAATTGGCTAAATAGTTTTGCACTGTCTTTCGCAGTGATGTGTGTTGGTAAACGAGACCTTTTTAGCTGTACTCGTGTTCGCCGCGCGTGAATCGAAGAGGTGATGACGTCACATGACGCGTCTCTACGGAAAATCTGCGGTAATTTGAAAGTTCATTTTGCAGAGTCTCCTTGATTTTGCGTTCATTTCTGAGATCCTGGAGGGACTGTTTTGCCTAAAAGGTCGGAATATTCCAGGATACGTGACACGCACAAAGAGATGGGTGAAACTCATTTGGGGATTTCTAGCCAACAGTTTTGCACAACTGTATGAAACTTTATATACTCAAAGCCATAATCCTCAGAATTTGAGGATAATGACTGTGTACATGCACATCAATATTCAGATATTAATCGTAATTTGACAATATTAGTATCGAGTCCTGTGAACGCCGCGATCCGATTACCCGATTCAGATAAGACAGTATTCCGTTTCCCGCCCGTTTTAATCGGAAATTCCTCGCATGTAAACACCTTATTGAGAAAATCCACTGAAAGGAGATATATGCGCATGCTCAATCTGCAAGGAATTGTGGGTGCTAGCAGATGCTTAGCTGTAGACTAGGTATTCAGGAACGGCAACTCAGGCGTACTTACAACAACCCCGTATACAGGTATATTCAGATGCCTGTACGCATATAACCATCGTATTCGGAATACGGCTTCAACCCGAATATAGACCTTAAACAGAATTTGACGCGCATGTAAACGTAGCCAGCGTCATTATGTTCTCAGTATAAACCAAAAGCATTCGGTTTAAATAGAAACCAGATGTCAGCGCCTAAACCACTCGGGAGTGACCGTGCACAAGCTACACATTCGAGACTGGATTTGCACATCTGGACTTAACTCATAATCATAAATGTATTTTTTTTTAAAAACGGTTCAAATATAAGATGCAGTCTGACTCTTGGCCATTTCATGTATAAGTTACTTGTGCATTGATTTGTGAAGGCATCAAAATATCATTTTAATTTTATTGACAGATTTTTCATCCCACAACGATGTCATCAGGCTTGCTGCATTGATTGTACTATATTTATTATGACAATTTTGACTAAAATGAAATAAACTTTTTTTTTTTTTTTTAAATCGAAAATGCTTTGTGAATTATACACAAGAACAAAGAGTTATTGAAGTCAAATTGATCACCTCTTGTGTGACCGTGAAATAAAAACCCCGACTGTACAGAATACACTTTTATTACTTTATATGTATAATTTATTTATTTTAAACAAACTAAACTATTACTGTATTATTGCACAGATATATGTAGTACAACACACTCTCCCCTGCGTATCCACACTCACCAAGCTGCATTAACAGTGTGTGATGCTACACGTACACTAGTGTATGAAGTCGTATACAGTGACAGACAAACACACTCTTTTTAACACAATAGCGAAACATTTATGCACATAACGCAACCTATTCAGAGCTGCAGGGACAAATATTCAGGAAAGAACATTTCAAAATGACTTGGCACACAGTACACACACACACACACACACACATACACAAACTAGTGCTGGGATACACTGACACAGTCTCACACCAGAAAAAGTGATTTGGAAACATCGTGAACCATGAACACACAGAGCATGGATATTACTTCTATATAATATTTGGAGTAATACTATATAAGATGTATACGTCTGGGAAAGATCATTATTGAACGATATCTCTGTCTCTCGCTGTTCGGCTCAGCCTGCACGCTTCTCCAAGGCACACATGATTAAAACCTGAATAGTAAGTAACCTATACGTTTTGAAGTATGTTCCACTGAATCAGTCAGACACTCCAGAGAACCACTGCTGGCTCATTCATATTTCACATGAAGGGAGTATCATAAAAGTTACAAGTCAGGTCCATAAGTATTTGGACGGTGTCATGATTTTCGTAATGCCTCTGTACAGCACCACAGTGGATTTGAGATGAAGCGATTAAGATGTGATTGAAGATGTGATGTAGACTTTCAGTTTATTTTAACAAACATATTGCATTAACTGTTTAGGAATTACAGCCATTATCCTTCTGATTTCACAGGCTCAAAAGTAATTGGACAAACTAACGATAAATATTGAGATTATTTGTAATACTTGGATGCAAAATCTTTGCAGTCAGTGTCTGCCTGAAGGTCTGGAACCCTTGGACATGACCAAATGCTGAGTTTCCTCTCTTGAGATGCTTTGCCAGGCCTTTAGTGCAGCTGCCTTCTGTTGCTGCTTGTCTGTGGGTCTTTCTGCCTTCAGTTTTGTCTTCAGTAAGTGAAAAAGCAGCTCAATTGGGTTGAGGTCATCAGACAGTGAAAGTCTCTTGATTGTAGATTTTGACAACGATACCCCTACCTCCTCCAGAGTGTTCTTGACTGTTCTTGGCTAGATTAGTTGTAAATGGGTTTTTCTTCAACAAGGAAATAATTCTACAGTCATCCACTTTAGTTGTCTTCCTTGTCCTTCCAGGACTTCCAGTGTTGCGGAGCTCACCAGTGCACTCTTTCTTTTTTAAGAATGTACCAAACTGGTGACTTGGCCACTCCTAAAGTTTCTGCTATCTCTCTGATTGGTCCGTTTTGTTTTTTCAGCCTAGTGATGGCCTCCTTCCCTTGCATCTACACCTCTTTGGGCCGCGTATTGAGAGTTCCCATGAACAGCTACCAAATGCAAATTCAATGCTTGGAATTGCGTATCAGTCAAGTGTCCGATTACTTTTGAGCCTGTGAAAACGGAGGGATAATGACTGTAATTCCTAAACGGTTAATGCAGTATTTTTGTTAAACCCCTTGAATCTCGATTGCTTCATTATAAATCCATTGTGTTGCTGGTGTACCGAGGCAAAGTTATGAAAATTGTGTCACTGTCCAAATACTTATGGACCTGGGAGATCTTATGAAACACGTTGGTTAATATATTTTTTTTTCTTCATTAATTGCTGAGCATGGGTAAACGTTAATAAAATGTTAAACTCCATGTGCTCAAAATCCTGTTCAAAAACTATAAATAAATGTATACAATGGCTTTATTAATACTAAATCCTGATGATAAATCGTCTAGATTCATTTTGATTAAATTCTTTATTATTTATGTTTTTCTTTTTAAAACAAAAAGGTTCATAAATAGTTAACTTGCAGTCCAACACTTTCTGAAACGTGCTTTTATATTTTTCCTCCATATTGTCATTACATGTGAAGTAGGGCTGCTAATGATTGCTTTAATAATCTATTGTTTTATGTTTGTTTTTTGTTTTTTTCCAATTAATCAGTTGGGATATAAAAATATACTAAATACAAAACAAACAAAGAAAACATTCAAAATACATCTTTCCAACATTTCAGTCAGCTAATACTACTACAGAATTTGAACATGGCTTAATTAAATAACAGATCACTAACTGCAATATAACTCTCCAGACCTTCATCAGATAATGTGTTACAGCATGAAAATATTATCAAGCGCTTAAATCGACCACTGAAACGAACATGACATTACATTCTGTACTGGTTCTGTACATTTTTTTATAGCAACTATACATCAGTGTAACCAATGGAGCAATGGTCTGAATCATTAGCTATGTTTCCATCCACATATGTTTATGTGAATTTTGGGTTATCGCAAAATGGAAACACCAGATGTGAATAAAATCTCCAAAATGCACATAAAAACCATACACGCTCAATTGAGGTGGATCCATCCATCTATCCACCTTCTATACCGCTTATCCTTCCTTCAGGGTCACGGGGGAACCTGGAGCCTATCCCAGGAAGCATGGGGCACAAGGCGGGGTACACCCTGGACAGGGTGCCAATCCATCGCAGGGCACAATCACACACACACTCACACACCCGTTCATACACTACGGACACTTTGGGCATGCCAATCAGCCTACCATGCATGTCTTTGGACTGGGGGAGGAAACCGGAGTACCCGGAGGAAACCCCCAAGCACGGGGAGAACATGCAAACTCCGCACACACAGGACCACGGTGGGAATCGAACCCCTGACCCTGGAGGTGTGAGTTGAACGTGCTAACCAATAAGCAATTGAGGTGAATTATTTTGGAAACTCGATAAGAAAACGTGCGCATACACTACTATGGAAACAAGTTTACCGAATAAATTCTTCGATGCACATCAAAAAAGTCATGTGACTTTGCTTCAACAAATCATGTGGCTCAGAAAAGTCAAAATGGCGGAGAGAAAGAGAGAGAGAGGTATGTTTGGGTAGGCGACTTTGCGGCAGTTTCCTCCGGAAGTGACGATTTTGCTCTCTTGAACACCTGGATGGAAACAGTGCTTTGTTCGCAAATGTTTTATGCGATATTCCAATTTTTCGCATAAGTGAAATTCACAACTTGGATGGAAACATAGCTAATGAGACTGAGTCTTGCCTGTAGTTCAAGTCCTGATTTGTTCAATTCTGACAGTCAAATTCAATAGCTGTCTCCATAACAAACACTCTGACGAGATAAATTCACTATGCTTACTCAATTTGGGCGCGGTGAATCATTTCTGGTATGTGGAATTGACTCGGATTTGACTCGGTTTCCAATGCCTGGAATCAGGGAGTGAGTGAATCGACTCTTTTTATGGGGGGGTATTGACTCCCTGCATTTTTGACGTGAGCCAAAAGCGGGATGACGACTGTTACATAACAGCATCTAAGTTGTGTATGTTATTATTAAACAGTGCAACTGATTCAGATAGCTTTGCTACTTGTGAACGCCGTTAGCACGGCGTGCTTCATAATGAACTTCACTGGCAATTCTTTTTTCAGCGGATTCGATCAGTTATGCCATTCAGTTGAATGCAGATCTGATCATTATGTTACACAGTCAGTGATTAAGGCATTAAAGCCAGACTGCACATAGATGGATACAATGTATAATATTATAAATTATCAAGTTTTTTTTTAAAAAAAAATCCTGCGAAAACAAGAAGAATGTACTAAATGATACAGCAAAGTGTTCCCTGTGCAAGAACTGAAAATAATAATAATAATAATAAAAAGGTTAATAAAGTAGTCATTACAGTATTTCCTGTGTCCTCAGAGTTAGGTGAGTGTGTTCCTGCACACACTGTGCTCTCTCCTATATGGCTGCTATCTCTCAGTCCTCCAGTCCAGCAGTGGGTGCCGCTGACTCAAGCCCAGGGTCGAGTTGCTGATTATGAGCTGCTTCGCTCCAGCGGTGGAGTAGGAGTGGCTCCAAAAATGAAGGAATAAACTCTGCCCTAGAGCATCGTCTCTACGTTCCGCTCGTCCTGTCCACCCCGGCCTGGTTCCATGTTCAGCCTAGCACACGCCACCTTCTCCTGACTGACACACACACACACACACACACACACAAACAAATAGAACATGGATATCAGATAAGGATTAGTCATTCTGAGCCTGAACACACATGGAGGAGGAACAACCTCTTGCCCTCCTTCATGGTGTGTGATACAACAGCTTTTCATGTAGAACATCTGTTCATCTTATCATTTATACCAGAACACACACACACACACACACACACACACACACACACACACACACACACACACATATACTATAAAACAGAGAATGGGCTATGGTTATACGGTTTCACCCTAATCTAACTCCGTACATATCTATCAAACATTCTCTATTATGGCACAGAACAGCTGAATTCTCAAATCTGATTGGTCAGTAGAGGTGATGATGAATTTCTATAGCAGCAGCTCAGACAGTAGCTTCCTCTAATTCAAATCCAAGGTTTATATTAATGCACTCCTTCAAATACATTATTGTTTCTATAGTAACAGCTCGTTCACAGGGACTTTTAAAAAGCATGTTTGTTCTTTCACAAAGAAAAAAAAAATCGGTCACTGATGTGGTAAAGTTTAATATAAGGAGATGCCTTTTTTAACATTTATAGACAGGGTCTGGGGGTACGGTGGCTTAGTGGTTAGCATGTTCGCCTTACACCTCCAGGGTTGTGGGTTTGCGGCCCTGTATGGGTGGAGTTTGCATGCTCTTCCCGTGCTTCAGGGGTTTCCTCTGCCAGTCCAAAGACATGCATGGTAGGCTGATTGGCTTGTCTAAATATGTCACAAATATGCTGTGGTGTTAAATGGAAGCAATTGGAAGAAACTGTTTGTTGAATCTTTGTTGTGTTGTAAAAAAAAAAAATAAAAAAAAGGCTTTATTATGCTTAGGCTTTATTTGTCTCCGGCTGCTCAGTAGTGTTTCTCTCGGCATTATTGTAACTAATAAACCGAGCCCGTCTCAGTCGTGCGCACTATTGCTTTCTTTTTCTGTGTTCCTCTTGCTGTTTGAGCATACTTTACCGTTACGCTGCACCTTCCTGCTGTCTTTGTTGTGTGTAGTCTTTGGTGTGTGTAGTCTTTGTTGTGTGTAGTCTTTGTTGTGTGTAGTCTTTGGTGTGTGTAGTCTTTGTCTGTGTTGTGTTTTATTTGTTCTGTATGTAAATCATTAGGCATGTGTGGAAGTGGTCGGTCTAAATCAGTGATAGCACTCAAACTGACAGTTATTCAGGAAGTACAGCTGACTCCACTACCGTCACGCTCTCTAATTCTCGTAACTCTTTTGGTACCTTGAATAGTGAAGGCTACAGCAGGGGGAAGAGCTTTCTCTTACAAAGCCCCACGGTTATGGAACAGGCTTCCAATTAGTGTTCGGGACTCAGACACAGTCTCAGTGTTTAAGTCCAGGCTGAAAACATATTTGTTTACAGGTTTGTTGATGGTGGAGTGGCTGACCGCCTTATGTGGCCACTTTACTGTGGAAGTGCAGTGTACCTGCTTGAATCAAGCTTATTCAATGTTGTGTACTACCTTGTCCTAGCTGTTTTGTCCTAGCTGGGGTTTTTTTAGCTGTTATATCCTAGCTGTTCTGTCCTTGTTGCTTTTTCCTAGTTTTGTTCTAGCTGTTTTTCCTAGCTGTTTCATCCTAGCTGTCTTTTCCTAGCTATTATGTCCTAGCTGTTTCGTCCTTGTTGCTTTTTCCTAGTTTTGTCCTAGCTGTTATGTCCTAGCTGTTTCATCCTAGCTGTTTTTTCCAAGCTGTTTCGTCCTAGCTCTTTTGTCCTCGTTGCTTTTTCCTAGTTTTGTCCTAGCTGTTTTCTCCTAGCTGCTTTTCCTAGTTTTGTCATAGCTGTTCTTTCCTAGCTGTTTTTTTTCTCCTAGCTATTTTTTCCTAGCTGTTTTTTCCTAGCTGTTCCATCCTAGCTGTTATATCCTGACTGGTTTTATCTGGCTGTTAAATCCTAACTGTTTTTTGTTTTGTTTTTGTTTTTGTTTAAATCTAGCTGTTATATCCTAGCTGTTTTCTCCTAGCTGTTCTGTATTAGATGCAAAGCTATTTTAATCCATTAGCTTGTTTTTCATTGATAAACACTACATTGTTTAATTTTTTTAGCATACAAAATATAGGTATTTTAAAATATATATTTAAATACATAGCTATTTTTAAAATATATCTTTTATCTTTATCTATGTCTCCATCCTGCCATTGGCTCACATCAAAGTCACTCCCCGAAGTAGGCTTCATCACTTCTGAGCCTGAGAACTAACACCTTTGTTTTGTTTTGTCTTGTTTTATTTTACTGCATTGTATTGAGTAATGTTATTCGAGTTTATTCCACGTGGGACCTGTCAGATTGTGATTGTAGTAACTTTATATATGAGTGCCACTTGGTGGCACTCATCTCTGCTGTATTTGAGCTTGCAGTGTTGAAGTTCTCCAGCAGGAGGAGCTCACCTGCCACCGTGAGCCTGCAGTGGAATCTTCAGCACGTTTCCTCTTCCTCCTGTGTATGCTAGTCCTGTCTCTGCCTCTTCCTCTTCCTCCGTCAGCTGCTCAGATTCCTGTAGGAAAGAAGAACATTCTCTAACCACAAAATCTGTATACGTTATCAAACAAACATTATGTGACAGTGTCAAGTATATGAAATAAAATACATTCTCTTTTTTATCTTTTGTATTTTATTAGACCAGTGATGGGTCAACTACATCCTCGTTTTAGCAAATTTCAACCGGCCCTTGAGGGAAAAATGTATTCAATATCTGTTTAGTAATATATTATAATGTAATATGTACTATAATATAATGCAGTACCAATTTGTTTAGATCCCAATTCGGCTTCAATCACTGTACACGCTCATGCGCATTTTATTTACATTTCAGTTTAAAGAGAAGGAAAAAATAACAAGTATCATCTGCTGCGAACTTCTCATGGTACACAGTGTAATTAGCGCTATAGCTATCCGTATGTGTTCGAATATGGCTAAGCCACTCCTACCGCTGCTTCAGTAAAATGTTTCAATATGCTGGAGTAAACAAAGCCTCATTTAAAATGAGGCATCTCCTTTCACTCGGTATCTAATTAAAAAAATAATAATAATAATAAAAAAACATATTTTGCTAATTTGCTCATGTTACCTGGCCATATTTATCTCATTTAGCCTGGTTTCTTTGCTAACATCAGATTAAACTAGCATCAATTCTAAGATAAGCTAAGATAAACTGTATAATAAACAATTTACCGTTTTATTAAACTGAGTAAACTTTAATAAATCATTAAAAAAAAAAAACCTTCACACGATTAAAACATGGATCTCTATGACTTCCATCGAGTCCAGATGTTTGTTGTTGTTGTTGTTGTTGTTGTTTTGGACTCTTTCTCTGTACCTGTATAGCTTTCTTGCTCTTCTTGTCATCTTCTGTCTTCTTTTTGCTCTCGGGCATCAGGTCGTCGAGCCAGCTCAGCTCTCGCTTCGTGAAGCAGAAATCCAGCAGCTTACGCACAAACACCAACGCCAGCACCTGAGACATGGAGCAGCTGATAAACAAAGCAGCTTTGATGAACAAAGTTTTCTCACCAGACCACAAATGCCAGCATTTTGATACATCATTGTTGCATTCATGCTAGAACAAGCATGTTATATAAGTGTAATACAGCTGTAATAAACCAGTGTTTCTCAACTTGTGGTCTGTGGCATAATTACAGGGGGTTTGTGGGCTTGTTTAAATCTATTTAAAATATGTGTGTGTTTTTACAAATAATACACACTACCGGTCAAAAGTTTGTGGACACTCGGCTGAGATGTTTCTCATGATCTTAAAATGCTTTTGATCTGAAGGTGTGTGATTAAATGTGTGAAATCGGTGTCGTAGACAAAAAATATAATCGTGCCGACATATTCGTTCCTTTCATTAGAAAACGAACATTTTATTTATAAAAAAGTATTATTTTAAACGGACGACTCGGAGAGAAATATTCCGGAAAGCAGCCGATAAGAGTCCGGCGTCGGTGTGAACTCCTCTAATACTGTTTAAAAAGCATCTCAGGGAAATTCCTCAATTGATTTCTCAAATCAATTGAGAAAACGCCAAGAATACATTTCTGAAATTCTAGACAAAAAGGACATCTACTTTGAAGATGCTAAAATATTAAAGTATTTTGATTTATTTTGGATTTTCTATCACATAATTCCCATAGTTCCATTTGTGTTACTCCAGAGTTTTGATGACTTTATATTTATTATTCTAAAATGTGGGAAAACGAGAAAAATAAAGAATGAGTGTGTCTAAACTTTTGACCGGTATATATATATATATATATATATATATATATATATATATATATATATATATATATATATATATATATACATTTTTGGCTCATTAAATTTTAGAAAAGCGGGTTTTTTTGTTTGTCTGTTTGTCTGTTGCTTTGTTTTCTTAAGCTTATATGCTTAGTCATGCACATTTACAACTCTCTCAGTTGCATAGCTTAGCTTGCTCATTCCTCAAGTGCCTTTGAATTAAGTTTACCATGCTGCTATTAACGCAAGGTTTGCTAGCTAGCTAACTTTCTAAAGCGAGATGCACCATGTACTGCTGGCACCAACTGCGCAGACTCTTGCCCGCAGGGGGAAAAAAAAAAAAAACGGACACCACACGGAAATATCAAGTAGGTTATGTGATTTTCAGATTACTCCGCCACCGCGCAGAAAACCACTTGGTTTATTTTGTGGCGTTTTAACGCTCCGTGTCATCGCTGAACCCCCATTGTGTGCAGGGAAGATGGTGGACTTCTTTCAAAGTAAACGATCGATGTCAACACAGTGTGCTCCGATAGTCCGAGACCACACTGGAAATCTGTTTCTTTTTTTCACTTCAAATTGGAAATAAACAACCAATTTTAGAATTTTGAAATATTTAAAACCAAAAAAAGAAATCAATGTTCAATATCTTCCATATTTAACGTCCATTAAAACGGTCTATATTTACACGTAAGCGAACGTATCATATTGACCATGTTAACTGCTTTTTGTACCAAAGATCAGATTTTCCTCATGTCTAATCTCTTCTACTGAAGCGCGTGATCAGACGACACTCCGATGAATTTGATCTAAAATGAACCATACGGTTTCACACCAAACAAAATACTAACTCTGAAATTTATGCAAATATTTCAAAGATTCTACTTTTCACTCAAGTTGCTGTCAGTACTATCATTTGTAATGAAAACTGTTGTATTAAATTCGAACAGGAGGTAAAATCTCAGACCTTTCGAGCCCTCGCTATACATATTCTGAGCGATTCAATTCCATTCGATCTGTGTAATGCTTTTAACAATGCGACATGGTCACAAAGCAGCTTTACAGAAATATTTTTTTACATTTATAAATTTATCCCTATTGAGCAAGCCAGAGGAGACAGTGGGAAGGAAGAACTCTCTGAGACGACATGAGGGAGAAACCTTGAGAGGAACCAGACTCAAAAGGGAACCCGTCCTCATCTGAGTGACATCGGATAGTGCGATTATAAATAAAGTAGTCAAAAAGTGCTAATGCATTACCAGGAACTTATGAGCTTATGAACAACTTATAAATATGAGCCTCAGAGTCATTTCTGTATTCATCATCGTTTTAACTTGAAGTCTATTTTATAACCGTTCAGTGATGGAGGCTTGAGTGCAAAACTGTCCGTAGCGATTGCGGTCGTAAGTCTATCCGAGAAAGAACATCCACATTATGTGGGAGGTCTGCACGGATCGGTCAGAATATCAATGATCCTAATACGGTGTAACCATGACAACGATGAGAAATTTATTTATCATCCTGCTAAACAGAAAAAAAAAAAAAAAAGAATATGAAAATGGATAAAATACACTTCTGATGAAAGGAATCTTTTAGTTTACTTTGTTTGGAAATATTTTCATGAAAAGCTGCAACAAATGGGAAGCTAGCGACGTGTACTGTAAGTCATATAACGCTAACCCGTAGACAATCATTTTACACACCGCTAAGTAAGATAACACCACAGAGTTCCAATATCAGGGAATGATACTTCATGCCTCCATGTTGTTAATTATTTTATGTTAATGAGACGTGATGTCGGATGTTATCTGTTATCTGTTGCGGCAACGCTGAGAATTTTAATCTCGATATATTGCAGATAGTTATTCTATTATGTTCAGCGTACGCTGAATAAGAGTGTAATAAGCCTGCCGATACCATCATGGGGAAGACGACCCGGGCAGCCGAGGCTTTGATAACCCACAGCAGGACCAGACACGTGAGCTGCACCAACGTGAAGACGTGAACCTTCCACAGCGGCACGTACCGCAGGTAGATCAGATCAGGCTGGTGCTTCGCCGGCATACCAAACAACTTTATCCTGTCAAAGAACTGAGAGAGAGGAAGAGAAGGGACAGAAAGCTGTTATGATTACTCCATTCATCACGAGTACAAGTCCAACATGAGTAGCAGCCTGTAAAACTACTTCATACATACAGCGACTCGCAGCGACAAAGCGATCGCAGATCATTCATTGTCAATGAGAGCGGGCAACTTCCGACCGTTGGCGAGTAGACGTGGGCGTGATGTGGGCGTGCACAACCCCAATTCCAAAAAAGTTGGGACACAGTGTACAGTGTAAATAAAAACAATGCAATGATTTGCAAATCCCATTAACCCATATGTTATTCACAATAAAACATAGAAAGCATATTAAATGTTTAAACTGAGGAAATGTATCGTTTTAAGGAAAAAATTTGAATTTGATGGCTGCAACATGTCTCAGAAAAGGCCATCAAATTCAAAATGAACTTATCTTTTCTTAAAATGGTACATTTCCTCAGTTTAAACACTTTATATATATTTTTTTATGGTCTATTGTGAATAACATATGGGTTTATGAGATTTGCAAATCATTGCATTCTGTTTTTATTTACATTTCACACAACGTCCCAACTTTTTTGGAATTGGGGTTGGAGATGTGGGCCAACTGGCGACATCATAGTACAGTGACTGGCAACTTGCAGCGTTAAAATTGCTGTATGTGTGAATGTAGCATAAGGAATAGAACTCTTTGGGGCATGGTCTTGTAGAATCAATAGTGGGGTGGTTACTGTTGCCCGCCCGAAGCTGATTAATTTTCAATAACAACATTGTATTTTGATTCTTTCATACCACAACAACTTGTCAACAATTACAATTTTTAAAATTTATTAATGAGTGACCCATCATCCATTTGAACTGTTTACAATTACATTTAATGTTGTCGAACATCAGCAAGACAAGTTATAGTATCTAGAAAAAGTTGTTCCTTCAGCAGCCTTTCTTTTTCTCTCTAGAAGGTAATAATACCAAAAAAATTTCAAAAAATGAAGCTTGTCGTGTTATGGACAGACCAGAAAGCACAAAATTCTGTCCTGAAAACTCTCCTATGATGCAAAGCCTACTGACTATTACAGCACTGACACTGCAGACTCTTTCCTTAAATGTTAAATAAAAAATAAAAAAAAACTTGTTTATCAGCCATATTACTATATTAAGTATATACTGTATTACAATAACGTATGAGATCTAGTGCATTAATATAAACCTGTGATTTTCCTTGAAGCCGGGAACTACTGTCAGAGCTGCTGCGCTAGAAAATTAATCAACACCATCCGACCAATCAGAACTGAGAATTAAATAGCATAATAAATAAAACAGAACTATACTGTTAAAATAAAGCATACGCCATCACGACAGGGTCATGTTTGCGATGTTTAGAGCCCACTGAACCCCACCCCTTTGAGCTGAACTTCATTGTTATGACTGGGCGGAGCTAATATGGGTGGAGCTAATACGTGGGCCAGAAAAATGATAAACTGAAGCCTGATATGAAGAAAAAGACTATGACAATATTACGAGTCGATTTTTCTAGAGTATCTTTAAAATGTGACGTGTCCCGGGTGTGGAAACACCTTTAACTATTACAAACGGTAGCTTTAAAATAAGGACGTGAACAGGAAATCTAATCCAATGTAATATTTAGTTTCAGCTTTAAATTATGTTTCAGATTATTTGATGTACTGTAAGTGTAATGATTTTACCTGTATGCCCTTCAGAGACGAAACACCCATATAGAGAAATACTCCATACAACACTGGCATGGGAATGAACTGGGCACAAAACACACACAGATCATCATATTAATACAGTTAACCTTACAGAAAATACAGTGCTGATTAATAAGTGTGTGTGTGTGCACTTCAATAACAAAAATGCATTTATTTTATAATTAGGAAGGACGGAAGCACTAGTATTTAAAAAAAAAAAAAAAAAGCTTTAACTTTGAAGTATTGTGACTTTTCAGACCCACTATGTGGCGCATTTGTGACCTCTGACCTTCAGTACGGAGGTCATGAAGACGGAGCAGCCCATGAGGGTGAAGATGAGGACGCCTGTGAGCCGTTGCTCCCTGATGCCTAGGAACTTGGGCTGTTCCCCCGGTGCTGAGCAGCTGGACTCCTGCTTCAGGCTGTTCACATGGGAGATGGAGAGAACGGTGGCAGCTACGAACCACGGCAGCCCCATCACTGAACACACACCCAACATCATGGCCACCACCAGCAGGTCCAGATGATAACCACAGCCTTTCTGCAGGGCGAGAGAGAGCAGTAAGTCATCCATCACTAAGCAGTTTGTTGCAGGAGCTGATGTGTGTTCTGATTCAGCAGTAGTGTGTGTGTGTGTGTGTGTGTGTGTGTGTGTGTCTGTGCGCTACCTTGAGTTTGTGCTCCTTGCGGTTGATGATGACAGCAGTGATCTGCTGGTCCATGAAAATGAGGATGGTACAAAGAAGAGCAGGAACTACTGACACCAGAACCATCCACCAGGGGTTAGGTCCAAGTGGAGAGATCAGCCAGCCACGGTGCTTCGAGGTGGGCTACACACACACACACACACACACACACACACACACACACACACACACACACCTTCAGAGTGACCACATACATGAATCTCAAATGTGAAATATTAGACGTACAATAGTCAATTTTTGAAATTTCTTACTAGTACAAAAAACCTGGAAAAATATTAAGAACATGATAAGACATGATGGTTTAAGCCGTGACCTCAGCACCAGTCTACTACATGGCTGAATAAAGCCATTTGGAAAGCTGCATTATGGTCCGGAATGTTTGTTTGTTTGTTTGTTTTGTCATTAGAAAGAAAAAAACAAGCCAAATTTTATGTTTATATTGTTATAACTTACCTTTCAAGCAGCTGAATGTTATATCTTTTAGGTAACAATGCTAAAATGCTAATACTGTAGCTTAGCGCTCATAAGAGCTCATAAAGAAAAGAGTGAAAATCCTCGTATATCATTATGAGCCGAATTTCGCATGTTTATAGTGGTATAACCTGGCTTTCAAGGCACTTGAAAGTGATGTCTTGACAGTCTTTGCTGATGCTAACTCCAGTTTAACCAGTTAAAGTTCTGGGGGCGGAGCTTTGTGTACACATGTTCAAGGAGTAAAAGAAATCATTTAAATCTTATTCAACTCCTATTTTTCTGTTAGAGACCTAATCATGCCAAATTTGGACAAATCTTACCTAATGCACCCTTAATGGTATACAATTGGTACTAGGAATAGATACAGAGAGACAGTTAAATAGAATGACACTGCTATATGTATGTACATTTCTTTTATTAAACTTAGGTTTTATTTAATTTAATTTAGAATAAATTGCATTAAATACATTTTCAATTAAATAAACTTAAAGAAAGGTTTCAAATCAGCAAAACAAATAATAATAATAATAATAATAATAATAATAATAATAGAAGCATGGCTTCTATGGTTAATAATTTTAAATAAAATCTGTACAGCAAGCAAATCTGAATAAAACGTCTTTCTGAACACAGCACTGATAATCACTGCTAACAGCGCAACACATTATGTCATTTAGCAAGTAGAAAGCATACGCCACCTTTGAGTTTGTGTGTGTGTGTGTGTGTGTGTGTGTGTGTGTGTGTGTGTGTGTGTGTGTGTGTTACCTCAAAGCGATCAGGCACATTGAGTTTGGGTGAAGGAATCCCGACCAGATAATCCACCAGCACCATCACCATTATAGTCAAAAACACAGCGAAATCACTGATAGTGGAGCGCACCTACACACACACACACACACACACACACACACACACACACACACACACACACACTTTCAGATTTGACTATTTTTGTAAGGTACATCCAATGACATCTGTATTATTGTAGCTAGTTAATGCTATACCTAACCATAAAGTAGTAGTGTTTGTGTGTGTGTGTGTGTGTGTGTGTGTGTGTGTGTGTGTGGTCACCCTGGTAGGGAAGTATCTTTCCGTCTTGAACTGTTTGAGCACAGAGGAGAGGAAGAATGTGGTGAAGAAGAGGATGATGGACCAGAACAGCACGTCGGGGATGAAGGGCCCATTGTGTCCACACGCAGGACCTACAAACTCGCCGTGCAGAAGCTTACACATCTAAACACACACACACACACACACACACACACACACACACACACACACACACACACACAATGTAGCTAGTCCCAAGTCACTGACAATGTTAAAAAATGTGTAATATCATCTCTAATTGTGTGTGAGTGTGTGTGTGTGTGTGTGTGTGTGTGAGAGAGAGAGAGAGCGAGAGAGAGAGAGAGAGAGAGAGAGAGAGAGACTATCCACACTATTATTAGTCCCTAACCATTTGTCCTTGGACTCACCGGCACAGCAAGGCATTGATTTGTATCCTACCAGTAGGATTCCTCATATCGGGTGACAGGTAAGATGCACACCTGTATCATTAACACTTACACTGGTGTGCCACAAGGCTCGGTGGTCGGTCCTGTTCTCTTTTCCCCTAAACCTATTTATACACTGCTTCTCCTTCCACAAGTATGCTGATGACACTCAGCTCATCTTTCCTTTCACTCTTAGAAAAAGGTTCTTCATTTGATCTCTTTGGGGCACCAGTTTCCAATCCTGGTCCTGGAGAACCCTGTGCAGTTTAGTGTTGTCCCTGCTCTAACACACCTGATTCAACTAATAAGCACCCTTCCTGAGTTGAAGTCAGTGTATTAGTTCAGGACAGAGGGTACACCAGGACCAGAGTTGGAAACATATGCTTTGGGGGAACCAAGCAGTTTCAAAGTGAGACCCTACACGGATAACCACACTATCAAGCTAGAGACACTGACCACACTTTTGACGAGCATGTATCCTAAGGACGAGCCCATCAGATATCCTGGTTGATATTTTGATCTTGGGATGTCTAACAGATATATCATCATGGATGATCTCTCCTTTGAGAACTTAGTCTCAGTCTGCATACCTTACTCTAACAATTTCTTCAACAGGACTACATTCTGTGCATCCTTTGTCCTTTAGTCCTTTGTTATCTAATACAACTAGGCTCTTACAACTGATCCTGGATACAACAAGCCAACTAATTTTCAGACTTAAAACTTCCCTTCTGCACTCCCCCCACTGGCTAACTACAGATTCAAAACCCTGATTTGACCTGCATCCATCCATTTTCTGTACCTCTTATCCTACAGAGGGTCAGGGGGGGCCTGGAGTCTATGCCTGGGGACTTGGGGCACAAGGCAGGGGACACCCTGGACAGGGTGCCAGTCCATCACAGGGCACACAATTGCACACACATTCACACACTACGGACAATTTAGAGATGACAATCAGCCTACAACACATGTCTATGGACTGGGAGAGGAAACTAGGGTACCTGGAGGAAACCCCCAAGAACATGCAAACTCCATGCACGTGGGCGTTGGTGGGATTCGAACCCCCAACCCTGGAGGTGCAAGGTAAATAACCACTAACTACTAACCACTAACTAGCCACCATGCCCCCGTGGAGCCTTTATTTGATTGCAATATCAAATACCCAAAAAGTTTGTGCCCAAGTTCATCCATGGATAATTTCACCGTAATACTGTAGGCTAGGCTAGTTTTTAAAAACTTCTGCTGTTATCATAAAGATCTATGATGTTTATTTTGAACATCCTTTCAACAAAGTCTACTGTTAGTCTTAACTCTTCTACCTCTGTATACATTAATCTAACTATCAGGGGTCACCGCCTCTCAAGGTTCCTCCTAACGTTTCTTCCTTGTGTCGCCTCACTGAGTTTTTCTTCGCCACTGTCCCCCCTGACTTGTTCATTAGAGATCTAAATCTACATCCGGATTTCTCTAAAGCTAATTTGTAACAATGTCTGACCCAACACCCTTCAGAACACAAGTGAGACTAGTGTCTGTATTTGTGCCAAACAGCCGAGTCCCCCATTGGTGCCATCAAATGTGGACTGAAGACACACCCATTTCACTACAGACTTAAACAAACACTAGTAAGGCACTAAACTAAAAGAAACACTGAATCCTGTTTCCAACCTGATAGTACTGTATCTTTAGACCACAATGCCATAACATGCCTAGACAAAGGCAAAAGACTTTTGTAAGTTGTTCTGGATGGTGGAAATGGTGGAAATGTAAATGTGTGAGTGGAGTGAGGATATACTAACCGACACATTGAGTTGATTCCAAGATATTGAATCTTCAGTGTGTCCTGTTGAGTTCCAGACCTGTAGTGTCTCATTGGACATTTGACTGGGAGCCGAGCACTGACAGCTACAAAACATAGAGCGGGACAAATGGAGACATCGCGTACTTCACTACATCTACTCTACTGTATAGTGCAAAGATGGCAGTGTGTGTACCTGTACAGTGTGAGGTTATCCAGGTCAGTGTATGTGTTGATGGGATAGGTCTGCCGGAGTTGCAGCAGCTTCTCCAGAGCCTCGTAAATGAAGATGAGGCAGATGAGAGCGGCGAATGCTTCCTCTGTGAAGCGTGTGATGTAACACACAAGCGAGCTCGCGTCAGTTGCTACCAGCACTATACAGAGGAACGCCGTCCACAGTCCGATACAGGCACGCAAGGACAGGTAGGACATCCCATAATCCCTAGTCACACATAGGAAGAAGTAGAGTAGACGTGTTACTTTAACCGATTAGCACACGATCTTGTTCCAGCTTTGTAGACTTGAAAGAAACAACTTCCACAGATATCATCTAAGACGTTCCATAGTCTTTAAGGCTCCAATTGGCCCAAAGAGGCCCCCAAGCTTTCTGTCCACATTTGGGTCTGCCAATAATGAAAATTTATCATCATGGATTTTTATTCCATGTTTATTCACTAATTCATCTTCCTCCTGTTTTATCTTCTACACTGCTTATCCTTCCACAGCTATGCTTATGACACTCAGCTTATCTTTCCTTTCACTCTTAGAAAAAGGTTCATTGTATCTCTGAGGCACCAGTTTCCAATCCTGGTCCTGGAGAACCCTGCGCATTGTCCCCGCTCTAACACACCTGATTCAACTAATCAGCATCCTTCCTGAGTTGAAGTCAGCGTGTTAGATCAGGACAGGTTGTACTCCAGGACCAGAATTGGGAACCTGTGCTTTGGGGGAACCAAACAGTTTCTGTCTGAGACTCTTCTTCTTACATAAATTGCAGTTACGTAAATTTCACATCACCAGGGGTCCCTTGCAACTGCATGATACATGAACTTTTTCACCAAAAGAACGAGTGTTTTTTTGCGTATCTACTTTAAAAATCATGCTGCCCCCTGGTGGTCTGGGGCCATAAGCAACCTTATACATATACCACTTATAGAAAGAAACGTCCCTGAACCTTGCTATTCTGTTTAGTTTAAAAAGGTTAGTGTTCAACTGAAGATATATTATGAATTACTCAAGTACACAGGGTATAGAGTATCACAGGCGGTGAATAGTGCGCCATTTGAGATGCAGTCCTTGACTCACTCGCAGAACTTGAAGAGGATTTTCTCAAACACAAGGACAGGCCCCGTGCTGCCCAGAATGGTCAGAGGCTGGCCAGCGAACAGAGAGAACGCCACGCCTGTCAGAGACGCTCCAAACAACGACTCGATAGCACTCTGAGACAGACAGAGAGAGCGAGAGAGAGAAAAGCAGAGAGAAACACACATACTGTTTTTCCAGGCAGTCGCCCAAGTTGTCAGAGCTCATATGTCACCTCCGCAAACTGCAGCTTAGTTTATGAAACGGTTACACAACTGCATGCACACACACACACTCTCACACTATATGAGTGATCTATGTGTGTGGGATACACTCACAATGTTACCCTTGGTGGCCTCTCCAAGCAGTCCTCCGAAGGTGATAACAGGAGACATGCAGGCACAGTAGAGGAAGAGCACCGACGCTACACACTGCAGACTGAAGCCATCCAACACATCGCTCCAGTAATAGGGAGCTTTACGCTTTACATCACACACCAGCCCACCGAAAATCCTACACACACATACACATAGAATTAATTTACAGTACCTAGCATTCTCAAAATTGGGTTTGCGGCCTCACAGTCTGGTGTGACATAAACACAAGCCATGGAGGATGTAGTTATATAAATATTTGTATTTTTTTTTACAATGTCATAGTTATTACATAAATATTACAGTTATAAGCCTAATCAGCGACGGGATGGTGTGAAGAAACAGTTACTGTTACATCCCTGAAGTCGATTCTTTTCCCATAACATCACATTTCACTTTTACAAAGTTTATTTCCAACCCTGATCGAACGCTCCTCATCTAATGATATCACAACATCGCTAATCGTGATTTATCACTAAACCACTCAACGTGATTTAGCTTCCTGCCATTCTTTGTAAGGTTTATTTGAAAAGGTCTGGCTTTTATCAGACTCGTACAGCATGGATATTTCTAACAGACTACAGAGAGGAAGAAGCCATCACTGCTCAAAGCCTAAAAGTTCAAGTAGTTTAATTAGCATTAGCAGACTGTCAAAATGAGGAGCAATTACTTAGACTCAGAAATGATGGAACTGCTCTCTCCACACACACACACACACACACATTACTCTTATTATATATTTGTGCGATCCTTCCCTTGACATAATTATTTCTGTCGCTAATTAATGCTATGCCTAAAACTAAATCCAACCTTAATCTCAGTAAGCAAGAGAAAACATTTTGTCAATATTATTTAAAAAATTTTGTGAGGACTAGATGATCGTGAGGACGTTTGACTCCTCTATCTGATTAGGACATTTAGTCTCTTTTCGTCTTTACAAAGGGCTACTAAACATGCAGTACACTCACAGAGTGGTTACTGAAGGAAAACAGCTCATCCTTTAGCAGTACGGATGCATTTTATAGCAGCATGTGCTTACACGGATATAAACTCACACAAATATATAATGTGGAGGATGTGTGTGTTTGTGTGTGTGTATGTGTGTGTAGTGTGTGCAACCGTGCTGCAGCAGGCCAGAGTGTAAAAGCCAGAGGAATCAGAAATGAAAAGGCTTATCGAAAGCAGCCAGCAGTGTTCAATAGCATAGGAGATGAAAGGACGAGGCCGTGCGTATCCGTTCAGTAACATTCACCACGACGTTATCTAAAGCTTTTACACAGAAAGGATTGGCGATTTAAGTATAGGACAAACTGTCCCCTTCTATAAACTTTTTGTCATCCATTACGCATGGAAAAAATGTGTGCACGTGTTCCTGCAAAGTAACACGGTGAACTGATGTCTCACTTTATAAATGTGAGCTAACTGCCAGCTTTTTTTTTAACCGGTTCGGATACAATTCCCAGATGTCCTTCATGTAGTTCAAGGTAAGCTAGCTAACATAGTTACCACCGAGAGGCAGCATAGAGAATAATGCTGCGCTCGAGGTAAACTTATAATCCCCCGCCTACAAGAAACTCGTCAACTCTAGGAAGTCTTTTCTTCTCAACTACCAGATCCTTCTCCATTTACAGAGTGATGTCAAATCAACATGGATGCTCACACTGTGATGTGAACAGTGTAAAGTACCTCTTCTCTACTTTTAAATGAGTTCACATCAGTATTGGATTTAGAGCAGGTACTATACGGACGCAGTACTTGGTTAAATCTATAACACTGACCATACTAATCACTGTTTTGAGAAGGCGATTATCAACATTAGAGTTATTTAATCATTAGAATTGTTAAGCTACTTGCTTTCTTGACCTCTGGCTAGCTTGTTACTAAGCTATCCGCTTTCCTTGACCTCTGGCTAGCCTGTTACTAAGCTATTCGCTGTTGTCCACTGTTGTTGCTGTGCTACAATTTCAGTCCAAGATGTTGCACCATGAACACAGCATTATCTAGAAGTGATCTTGTTGGCTGGTGTTCGTTTGTAAGCTAGCTAACAATGCTATTTATATCTTATTAAGTTGGCTAGACGGGGAGAGATTTCAAATATCATGACCATAGCGTGCTTAAGGTTTTTATAGTTTAATTTTAGCCAGCCTGACACAACATAACCTGAGGCAGTGTACTGTATTTAACTCGCTAATGAGTGTTAGCCAGCTAACCAGATATGCTAGCCTAGTGAAGTTAAGAAGCCGTATTCATAGCGTGATAAAAGTTTCAGTCACATTTAATGTTGTGGGACATCCGGAAAACAAGTTAGGTCCTGTTATCACTTATATTACAGACACTTCTCGTGAAGTTAATGAGACAAGAGATACGGCTAGTCCTAAATACAGCTAGTCCTCTGAACTGAACTCTTTGCCTGACTGTTACAAAGCACTAACACTGGAGACTCCTTCCAAAAATACTAAACAAACACCATATCAACAATTACAGACAACTTTCAACCCGTTTATCCAACATACAAGTACCTTGTAAATTATAAATTGTTACTATGGAAACGATAACGTATTAGAATAAGCACATAAATATAATCCTGTGATTATATTTGAGAACACCGATGCCTGGGTGTGTTTTTATCCTCACATTGCAGTTTATCTGCAGTATGTAAACTGCCTTGGTGTGTGTGTGTGTGTGTGTGTGTGTGTCCTCACCTCCCTGTTCTCTGAAGCTCTGGGCCAGGTTGGTGTTCCTCCTCATGGCTCGGCTCGGTAGGAGTCACGGTGCCATTATGTTGCGACGGCCTCTTCCTCTTCATCTACACCAGAAAGACGGAGCAGCACATGAGCAACCACACACTCACACGCACACACACACACACGAACAACCACACAAGCACATATACACATATACACATATACACACGCATATACACACACACTTCTACAGCTGGCACTTCATCCCCACATACAATTATCAGTTATACTGACTGTGGCCCATCTGCTGCTATGCACTATGTCTGTTCTCTCTGTCTGTTTCAATGCAATTTCATTTCTGTAGCAATTTAAACAATCGGTATTGACATAAAGCAGTGTTAGCTATCTGGCTAGCTATGCTAGTCAAATCAGATAAAGAAGGTCAGGTGGTTTTGACCAAATTGAACAAATCTTTGGTAAATATTTAGAGTACCCATGCCTGGAAAGAGACTACCAAATAATCCCCTGAGAGTAGATATTATTTGGGTGGTGGATTTTTTAACAGTACAGCAGTGACACTGACATGCTAGCTCTTTATGAATGTTACTTTCTGACCACACTTAGACCTAGCTAGATATTTTTGGTCATTTCAGCAATGATAATGAGGTGCTTAAAATCCAAGTGCCCCTGTAGTCCCAGATAGTACGAATGACTTTTCATTAAACTATTAATAGGCTTAGTGTCACGATCTCTCTGACCTGCGATGGGACATTCTTGGGAGGCTCGATGCGGATGGTGGGATCCCATTCTCCTGGAGGAAGAACAGTCACCTGGTCTAAAAACTCATCGATGCCAGAGAGGAGATCAGCTCTGTCCCTGGCTTTATACGCCACGTCGTGGAATATCTAGGATGCAGGAACATAAAGACAAAAATGAGCGATTACTGCACAACAGTCACAGTCAGTGTTTACTCCTATATAACCTGAACCTAGAGCAAGACTGAAATATAAAGCAGTTTACAATCATCTGAATGTCCCTAACCTTCACTCCAATACCAATCTGAGATTGGAGTTTTTCTGAAAACATTGCTTGTTCATGTTCAACACTCTCTTTCAAATAATATGATCACTTCTGATGCTTTTGGAAAGCTAGACCCTAAGCTATAACTCTAAGTTACAATCTAAACCGGGGGGGATGGGCAAAAGATACAGCCTTTGAGGTGATGACTTTAATATGGGGGGAAAACTCAGCAGTTCTGATTTTATTTACAAGTTGCCCTCTTCTGGCTTTTGATGACCCACAGATGCAATTACTAATTTATCCACTAGAGGTCTTGGCATTATTTAGCAACGTTTCCAGTTTCAGTTGCGCATACAGGTCATGTACACCTACGGTACATGCTAGCACTGAGTAACAAATTGAAGTAAAGTAGACAGAAATCACACCACTTCTGCCTTTTGTCATACAGCATATGGTTGAATATAATAGACAGCGAACGAGCCCACCCATCGAGGTATGGACTCCACAAGACCTCTGAAGGTGTGCTGTGGTATCTGGTACCAAGACCTTAGCAGCAGTCGCCGGTTCACCGGTTGTCCTTCTTTGGTCCACTTTTAGTAGCTACTAACCGCCCTACAAAACCTGTTGTTTTGGAGATGCTCTGACCCGGTCGTCAAACCATCACTATTTATCCCTTGTCAAAGTCGCTCCGATCCTTACGCTTGCCCATTTTTCCTGCTTCCAACACATCAACTTCGAGAACTGACTGTTCACTTGCTCTCTAATAAATATATCCCACCCCTTGACAGCTGCAACTGTAATGAGATAATCAATGTTATTCACTTCACCTGTCAGTGGTTTTAATGTTATGGCTGATCTGTGTATTTCACTAAAATGCTGTTCTAGTGTAATTTCACAAGTTTCCCCAAACAGTGCATTTTACAAATCCTTATTCATGTATCGTTAACAAATGCCTCCAATAGTTTGTTTAATGACATTCCCTTAGCTACCAGGTTCTATGATCAGAAACAGGATTAATCAATGCATCAGAATCATGCATTTTTTCCCACCCATTTCTGTTTGCAAGCTACAGGCTCTGATGTGTAATGTACTGGAGGTTTACTGCAGGAGAATTAAAAGGAGTGTAGATCTAGTTTTACAGGGTAAGATGTCATTTTTCAGCTATTACTAGCATGTTAGTTGAGTAATTTTCAGTCGAACTGTTTAAAGGTATTTTTTCCCAAGCCTACACACGTTATTAATACGGCAAGAGTGGTCGATGCATTTAGTAATTAAATGACAAATTCTGAATACCATCTCTGCTTCTACTGCTGTCTGGCATCCAGGCAAAATGCATCACATTTATTAATTTAATTAAGCAGATCATGCAGTGATTACTGTATTTCCACATGTCTCTTTAGATTAATTACGCCTCTGCGCCAAAGGTTGTATTGACTCTCAGACAGTTTCCTTTCTGATCTGAGCCAGGCCCCAATCTTGTAAATCAATATCGTATCGCAGACTTCTGGACTGATTTTCAGAGGTTAATTTGTTTTACCTTCCATCTGTAATTTACACTCATACAACGTCCGGCTGAAATCCATCTCCGACCTCCCGAAGTGACGTTTTAAAATGCATTTCATCTTGGCCGCGTTTGTACCTGCACGTGTGCTATCGTTTGTATTTGGACATAATGCTGACAATCAGAAATGCAATTACAGTTCAGTTATAAACTAATTCTGATTTTAAAATCGTACACAATATGCAAACGCATAACACTCGATCAGAATTGATTTGTTTATTGTGCATGTCTGTGTAGTTGTTAAGTTATTATTGGAACATTGATTTAATTTCAGCAGGTCCTTGAGGATGATCACAGGAATCCGTGTTCCTTTAATCTACTCTGTGTAACTGAGTTATGGCCCATCAGTGCAGGTTTTACCTCATCCGTCATTAGCGTGGCCATGGAGCGTCCGATCTCGTGGTACTGAGGACCTTTTCCATATGGCCCTAGTAACAGAAACAGGAACCTGACCCACACACACACACACACACAGAATCGATTGAGAATGGCTATACTGCGTAGTAAATAATATTAAAGTATGTAAACAATGTGTGTTAAAGACATATTATACCACAGAGCTGCTGAATGCTCAATTCTCATTGGTCAAAATGGTGTTGATTAATTTTCTATAAAAATCGGCTGCCGAGCAAATCAGAGCTTTACATTAATGCGCTCATTCTTATACTTTATTGTTTCTATAGTAACATCTCATTCACCATGAAGTAAAAAACACTTTAATATCATTGATTTAATGAAGAGACCTACATGGAGACGTTTACTGAACATTCATGGAAGGAGTCTCCAGTGTCAGTGCTTTGTAAAAGTCATTAAGTTTTCCACCACAAGAAAGTCTTCTGGACCGAGAACTTTACGCTTCCTGCTTCCTCAGTAACACAACAAACTGCAACTTTCCCCCCTTTTATTATTAACTGTTATCTTATGAGTGAGATAAGAGCGACAGAACAACTGTTTGTAGCTGCTATAACGAAGCGATAACAGGAATTAACTCGTTTTGCCGATGTTCCAACAACATTAAATGTAACTATAAAAGGATAAAAAAAATATATGACGTTAAGGGTTAGAATGAAAACAAAATGAATGGCGGTTTAAGATGAATAAAGCACTGCTGATATCGGAAAGTAATCAACTTCGTGGTGGTAAGAGTAACTCCACTTCATGTCAGGCTGCATCACACCACCCAGTCACTGATTATTTTCCTGTCACAGCACAGCACAGATAGCAGCTTTATCCCGTACTTAACTAACACGTCTACAGAATCATTTTCTAAATAATGCAAAGTGCAACCGAGCTTGGATGGCATTTAACGTGTGTTGAAAATCTATTTTGTGAACGATACTACCTTCCCTCCCTCATTTTACTGTTTTATGTTTATTCCGTACTTGTTCGTGTTACCTGGTTGGCACAGGCACTTCCGTGAGTCCCGTGAGCAGTACAGCAGGCGAGAGACGAACAAAGGCTATGATCGGTTTCTCCAGGAAATCCACTTCACCTACCAGCACGTTCGAGGCCTCCGCCCCTGGAGGAATCTTCTTCATGAAGTTCATGTCCACCTGAGAGAAGGAAATATGAGAAAGTAAGTAAGGATGCTTCTTATTTCTGCAATTGTGCAGAAACAGCAGGAATCGACACCATATGCACATCAATCACCTGTCAGTGAAACTCAAAAAGTTATCACATGCATACATGCTTAAATGTTGATTTTTTTAAAATCATATACTGTACATGTTTATCATATATTTATCACATACAAGATTCTCCTCATCACTTGAGTTCTCATATGGACATACGGTATACAGTATGTCAGGCACATTGTTATCTTTTATCCCTGATTTTTGTGAAAGTATAGATAATGTGGGTGGAAAAGAAACTACAAAGAAAGTACAAAGAAAGTACAAAGTTGCTACTTTTTAATGTACTCAAGTATTGAAAAGTAAAACGGATGGAAGTTTTAAATACTCAGTTTTAAATCAGCTATGACAGAAAGCACTTTACCTGAGAACATCGTTCAATCTCTTTAAGTCTGATCCTCATACGCATGATTATTGCTATGTAATTTGTTAATGAATAAATCAAAGGTAAAACATTCTGTAAATAACCAATGTTTACCATGAGCTAGAATTTTGACTTGCTGATTAGCCAGTTTATGTTAGCTACTGGAATCAATGCTAGTCTAACCTGGCATTAGCAAAGAAACAAAGAATACAGGCTGACTTAGCTAAATGCTGTATAGCCTGTTATATATGTTGGCAAATTATTGAAGCATAACTCAATATGCTTTTTTTTTTTTTTTTTTTTTTAACTTAGATGGAATTCATGCCTTCTACATCTGTGTCAGATGACAAACTGGCATGATTCTTGACCATTTTTTCTACATTGATTAACGTGATTGGATCCTAATCGTAGCACATTTGATTGCTGTATAGCAGACAGTCATTGGCTGGATGAGAGAAGGAGAGACCTTTGAGATTTGTAACTCAAGAGACATTTATAATAAATAAATTTTTTTTTTTTTAAATTCATGTTCTTGGAAATGTAATATAGTAAGAGTACAGGTATTCGATTTCAATAATACTCACGTATACACCAAATACACCAAAATAATACTTAAATATAGTGACAAATTAGTTACTCAAGTATTTTCCACCCTGACTTTCAGACCTGAATGATAAGTTGCCTGTATAAAACACTTTAAAGTTAATAATGTGTGGTTTTGGACATTCTGGTCATTCTGGATCCACAAACAGAAGACATGGATAATTTAAGAAGTGTTTACATGGTGGAAAATTCCAGCGAATACACACTGTGTGGTCTTGTTAGATACAATAAACAGTAACCAAGAGCAAGACATAAAACATATCCTTGGCAAACGTGTGTACATTCAAGTGCTGGTGGTGATTTAAAAAAATATATTTTGATGGAGAACAAATGTCCCCACATGGATAGGAATATCTGACAGTTAGGACTGGAATAATAGAAGTTTCTGTTTAGCCGTTGATGCTAAATATAAAAATAATCGTTTTAGTCATACAGAGTCTTTTCTTGGTATTTTACCATAGCATCTGAGGGAACTGTAGATGTTCCTGATGATTTTGTTGCATTTCTATTTTCACTCTACCTTTACACTGCTTATAAAAGACTTAAAGGCTATATGCTAGCTAGCTAAATCTTCTCAGTCATTAGCTAGCTTAAGCTTGTTGCTTAGCAACAGTGTTGTTACAGCTTTAACCACTTGATTGGTGAGCATATCATATTGTGTGTGTGTGCGTGTGTGTGTGTGTGTGTGTGTGTGTGTGTGTGTGTGTGTGTGTGTGCATGTGTTACCTTGCTAAGATCTACAGTGCTGCCATCTTTGCCGTTGCCTAACTTGGCTGATCTGTTTTCACTCAGCCTGCCTGCATCCACAGAGCCGGAGAGAGAAGAAGAAGATGCCAACGTGGCTAAGAAAGAAAATTCACAAAAGGCAGAGAATAAACCATACAGGTAAAGAAAGAAACGGGAAACAAAAAAAAGCGTGATAAACAGAAGGAGATCAGCAACGGCAAACACACAAGCACAAGCAGATGTTCAGCACCAATTGATCTTTCTCCAGGTGGCCACATCTAGGATGTTCTCCCAAATTAGTATTATTAAATATTCATGTACTAGCTGAGTCACATAACTAACACAGAATACACTCGATACTGCTGCTATCTCAGTATAACAATATTCACTTAGCCAGAATGGCCTAATGATAAAAGTGTTTTTTAAACCCAGTTAGAACATGCCCTTGGCTCACGGCCATGGATGGCTGTGTCATATGGTTGACGGTTGTGATTTTCTGACAATAGCGCACATGTTTTTCTCTGTTGCATTGCAATCTAAAGGCTTACAATAATATCCAATGCTGAAAAATCCAGCTTGGTCTGACCAGCAGCCAAAGCACACACTGAGCTGGCCAAACTAGTAGACCATCTTTGCCAGCTAAGACAATTAGTAAACTGTATTCTCAAAACATTTTTTGGTCTGTTTAGTCAAGTAATAAGGAAGCTGGTGGGGGGGGAACCTTACGATTCAAACTATTCAAACTACTACATACAGTCTACAAACTCTCTACAAAGAATGAATATGAATATGAATTTCACTGTTCTACTCATTGAACGCTTTCATACTTGTTCTGAAAGAGTGTGATGTGGTGTCCAAGGGCACCTGAGCAGCTTGGCATTCCTCAGTCAGCCATGTGGTACTAAGGACGGATTTTTGTGGAGCAGAACACATACCAAAGATGCCAACATGCCTTTATTCAGAGATTAACTGAAGAATGCAAACTGACTAAACACACAAATACCAAACTCACCGTCCCTCGCAAACATCATTTTGCTGGTAAATATATACAGTATATGCACTTTTCTAATATATACTAATTAGAAAGTGCTTCTTATGCAGAATAGCCTAAAAACCTGAGAACAGAGCTCCATGCTCACAGAGATGAACAGTTTGTCTTAAACACTCCGGGTAGCACAGGCACTGAGAAAAGCAGAGTATAACAGTGGGAAACTATCTGCATAGTCTTAAAATAATGTCGATGGGAAAGTTTACTGCATAACCAAACAAACGCAACTAGGCATGTGGGCACACATACTGCACACACATCCACACACATGGCCGGGTCATAATCAGTTCTTATTTTCCCAGGTTGTTAGAGTTGAAGTTATTTTGCAAATTGGTGTGTTTATGGAGCCATTACTCACACATTCAGTGACACAAAGATTAATGACAATGGTAAGATGCCAGGAGATGGCATCACCTAAAGCATCTAAAACAATGGCTGTATGGATGGATGGATAAAGTAGAGGATGCATACACTTTGAGACATACAGGTCCAAAGATTTGATAATATGACAAATGGACATGGAGACCAATTCGTGATGGAGTCATACATGCTCAAATGGGAGGAATAGAAAGGTGAGAATAATATGAAGGAGTAGACTGTCTGATGGAAAAATGGATGGATGAGCAACCGCATCTCTGTTTATGCCATCACTCACACAAATACTTGTCTTCACCAGCCCTGAGATCCAGAACTTCTTCCTCTGACTCTTCATCCTCCTCTGGTGGAGACACCACAACCTCAGGGATTTCCAGATGGACTTGTGCGGCTTTGTCGGTTGAGTCAAAGTGGCGAGAAGATGGTGGGGTGCTCTGCGGGGTGGGGACAGGGCTGGGTGAGGTACCATGGCCGGGGCCAGGGAGGAGGTGGTTCAGGAGCATGGAGACTCGTGAGTCACTCCTCTGGGACAAATTGGAAATGGAGCCGCCCAGTTTCAGAAGAGAGTTACGGGATGCAGATAAACCGTCACCTAGTAAGAGAAGAGAGGACGGATAGGAAAGAGGGGGATGGTTTAAAAGGAAAGGAACATTCAGGGAAATAATAATGGAGGCAGAGGCATGCAGTAGGGATATGGGGACGTGCTCAAATGCTTATCTGGGTATGGGAAACAGGAAGGGGACAAAAAAAAGCAAGCAGAACTTAAAGAGATCCAGAATGTCTCTTGTGGGATGAAAAATATGCCATGCAGGGAAAGGGAAAATTGCTCCCAAAAATTCCCATGATATAAAATGCATGCTGATCACACAGAGCATCATGGTTAAAATTCAGAAGGAAAGTCACTGGCTATGCAGGAGAATACAGTAACATATCAAGGTTAGTGCTTCAAAAATCAAAGTGTCCATTACTGAAAATTCTAGATTAAAGCACCCTAAGCAATCATAAGCATAGTGGGATTGAAAGTTACACTGTAGAGAGAAAGTCCAAATTTCATAATCAAGTCCTTGCTCAAGATGAACGTCATGCTCCAACCAACTGGCAAAACATATAGTGCAAACAAAGAGCAAATACGAGCATGGAGCAGCTCTATCCGCACCAAGCACCACCAAGTACTCACTGTTTTAAAGCCGGACTGATATTTTACTGCAAATAGTCACAATCTAGTCCAACGTAGCCCATTTTATCCTTGATAATGGTCACGCAAATAAATGTGGTAAAACATATAAATGAAAGAATTCTGTAGGGGAATGCAATGAAATGGGTGATTGCAAGAACCATGGAACCACCAAACAGGAGGAACTGCATATTTAATCAATATTGTTTATAGGGCTCGGTGATCAAATGATATGACTCAATTGTTTCTCACAGTAACAGGCAGCTAACTGGACATACAAATCTATTTGTGTATCAAGTGATTTATATCATATCATACATCTATTTTTGTGAAGTGTAACTGATTTTTAAATGTGGCAGTACTGATTTGCAGGCACTCTGATAACAAACCTAAATAGCGCAATATATAGACGAGTAACAAATTAAAGGAAAAAACCAACATACTGTAATATGCCTTTGTAGCAGCCAGAACAGCTTCAGTGTGTCTTGGCATAGGTTCAGCAAGACTCTGGAATGGTCCTTGATCAATGAACACTGTACTTCCCTAAGGGTTTCACTCAGTTTTGATTTTTTCCCACTCAGGTTTTTGATGATGTCTAAAACATATGTGTTCAACTGGGGTTGAGATCTGGTGAATGTGAACGCCATAGCATATGATTTATTTCAATTTCATCCTCATTAAACCATTCAGTGAGCTCCAGAGCCCTGTAGATGGGGGCGTGTTCATTGTAAAAAAAGACCACGCCTATCAGGATATAAATGCTTCATATTGGATAAAGGTGATCAGTCAGAGGAACTTTGTATAGATTTGCAGTCACGTTTCCCTTTAAGCTGACAAGTGGATCCAAACAAATAAATGCCCCCGAAATATAACATGAGAGAGCCACTGGAGTTTCCTTTAATTTGTCACCACTCTGTATATTGCGTATTGCGAAAATGTCTTCATTATCGTAATATGAAACAATTCCTATATTACCAACCCATCAAATCAGATATAATCTATTTCATATGTGGTCCCTGATTAGATATAGTACATACCTAATATGTAGCAAGAACTGTGAGAACTGTCAGATCGGTTTGTTTTTGTTTTTTTTCGTTAATCATGCTTTAATGCACAGATTACAGCTGGTGCCTCTCCAGCACTCACCAATCTCTCAGAACAGAAATGCCAGTAATACTTGCGGATCCATGAAAAGTCTATACAACTCCTGGCTGGCTCACCAATTGTCATGAGTTCACCCTCTTCAAGTGTGAATTACTTTTATGTTGCTTTGTCCTGTGCTTTTGTTTACATTTCAGTGTGCCTTTGTTTCTGTTTCAGTCCTGTCTTTTATTTTATATATAGATAGATAGATAGATAGATAGATAGATAGATAGATAGATAGATATGAAATATATTTGACATATATATGAAAGATATAATCTACATTATCAGTAGTCAATACAAAAAACATTTCAGATTCTCAAACATTAGTTTTCTAGCACAAAATTAAATGTTACAGAAAAATGTTTGTATGTCAGTAAAGAAAGCAGTATATTAAGTGGTAAGAGACACTTTTCAGACAAAAAACATAATGAATGTTGCTGGATTTTGCTGCAAAAATAAGAAGCGAGTGCGACAGTCAACGTCTCCAGAAGAACCGTGGCTGGTTCTGCAACATGCTCAGGAAAACATACCAGCTAATTTCCTTATAAAACTGCACAAAACGTACCCGAGACTACTATTTTTATTTTTTTGTCACACCAAATATTGACTTTGTTTCATTCACTGGTTTCCTGTTCTTTACAGTATTCTTTTAAAATGTAGAAACATTTAATTTCATTATTTTTGAAGGCTTCTTTGCTCTACAGCCTTTCTTTGCATGTGCCTAAAACTTTTGCACAGTACTATATTTATTTATTTATTTATTGTTTATTTATTTATTTATTTGGTATTAACCATGAGGATTTTTGAGACATTTTGTCTTCACTATGAATGTATCCTAACCTACCAGTATGAAGCACTAAGTATCTAGATTATGTAGGATGTAGAGTATGTAGAAGCACAGCTAAGTATGTAGTGTGTGTAGGGGTGCGGAGAAAGCCCTCACCACTGCGCTCCAATAATAGCGGCTCAGAGTGTTTCTTGCCTATATCAGCAAGCGAGCGCACGGCCAGCGGGAAGCGGTTACTTAGCTTCCTCTCGTTCTGGTGGTGGTGACGTTTCAGCACAGCCTCCCGCACCTTCTGCCTTAACGAGTCATCCAGCTGCCCCGACACCACCATGCTGTCTATCACCATGTCTGAACACAAGGAGATTGAAATTTGAGAGACTCAACTTCACCCAGTACAGTTCATACAGTGAGAAAACCAACACACACACACACACACACACACACACACACACACAAGCATACCTGCAATGTCCTCAATGGAGTCGGCCTTCATGCCGAGCAACACAGTGCCGTTGACGATGCAGCTGCGCAGCTCAAACAGACTGTGTAGAGACAGTGTGGCTACATAAGGTTTACTCCACCTCTCTCCTCCATCCTCCACGTCCTCCTCAAACTTCAGCCATCTACAGTGTAAACACACACACAGAGAGACAGAAAGAGATTTAAAAAAAACAAAAAAAAAACCCAACTCTAAATCCTGAAAATGCTTACAAAATACTTATAAATTACTTGAAAATCCTTATAAAGATGTCCCTTCCAAACTATACATTTGTAATGAAGCAGAATGTTTAAAAAAAAATGCAGGTTCTCTATAGGGTCCTAAAATGACTTGATATTAATGCAGACATTGTCATGAATTTAAAAAAAAAACCTTATTTCACTGAAACACAACATAATATATTCATATATACACTCACCAGCCACTTTAATAGAAAGTGGCACAATTATACCTTCTCAATCGTGCAATGATCCAATCAGCCAATCATGTGGCAGCATGAGTTTACACAGAATGGTGTGAAAAACACAAAACATCCAGTGTGCCGACGGAAATGCCTTGCTGATGAGACAGGTT